>NW_028135617.1:0-225393 GCF_964662115.1 Mustela nivalis
CCAAATGAGGATCACTGCTTGGCCCTCGGCAAAACCCCAATTGCATAGGCTACCTTAAACACTGATGCTCTGTCGCAAATAGCCTGAGCCCTAACCTTCAAACAGACACAGACGTAGCTGGCTGCACACCCAGCACATTGGACCCGCCACTGCCTTAGGCCACCATCCATTCCCAACCTGCGTTTTCAGTCATCGGAACCTAGACCTGATCTCCAATCCCTGCACAGGGGGAAACCTGATGCACAAGTCATAACCCCTCCTTCCCCATGGCAAGAAATTTGCTGCTGGCAGTGAATCAAAACTTCAGTGTAGGAGAAAACGGCATGGCCCAAGAGGCCACACCCATGCGTGAGGGCCGCCTTGGGCACAAACACACATTGTGACCCTCAACGTGAGTACCATATTCAAGTAACGCCTCTCAGTGACAGGACCATGAGCCCGCATATGTGGCTTGCCTTGCCCATAGGCACCCAGGACTAATTAGATGGTGTGTATTCCAGTTGAGGGAACCCACTGCTGTGCTCTAGAGTCCCTCTCCTGGGGGGTCCGTTGTGGCAGAAAACAGCACTCTTCCCTTCACACAGAATGAACCCAAACACAAGGGAGCTTGGACTATCCCCTGAGAGGAAGGCTCCTCCTCGGCCCCTGAAGCAACCCCTACCCTGAACGGCCACTGTGAACGCAACATCCAGAGACAAAAGCCTGAGCGACTGCCTCCCACGTGCCCTCCTTTGATATCCAGAGGATCTCCCCTCACGGACTGGAGATCAGGCCTGCCATTACCTTGGCCCCTAGATGAGCCAAGTTTGCTTTTTCAGACATCTGTCCCCACAGCCCTGGCAAACACAGCCTCTAGGCTGGGTCCTCTGGAGCCATACCACAGGACCGTGCCTGCTGTCTCCTGGAAACTGTGTCCGTTCCTTTGGCCACACACCTCCAGAATATGAGAAACCTCAAGGCCCCCGAGGACATCGCACTACTGGGAGCCTCCCTGGACACTCAGGGGCATTCGGACATAAGCTGAGCAGCTACCTCCACGAAGGCATGCACACAGATGTCAACAGAGATTGAAGGTTGAGCCGGACAGGCCCATAGGCCCTAATCTCAACTCTTGCTTTGGTTTCCAGGTGTCACTCCTCAGAGGCATTGGGTCGAAGAACAGGATATGGGGCTTTCCTGAGGCACTGAACAGAACTCCTCTCGTCTCCACATGGGAAGCTTCCTTGTTGGAGCCGTGTCAAACACCTCAGGTTGGAGAATCTTGCAGAGTCCCTGAGCCACCTCCACATTCCAAGGTCTCCCAGACCACCAAGTCACAGTAGGACTCATCTTCAGGAGAGTCCATTTCAACTCTCCCCTCTGGATAGCTCACCCAGGAGCCCACAGATTGAGGCTGTGTTGTCCTGATTAAGAGTGGGAATATGAGGTGCCGTTCCCAGGCATCCATGCTTAGACACCTCCTCTCGAGTCTTTCCGCATGGGGCCTCCTGGAATCATCCAATAGGACTCGACTATCATGCAGAAGGAAACCTTGAGGTTTGGAGTAGTTCACAAATCCCATCGTAGGCAAACCTCCCTGGCCTAATGAAGCCCCCACACCCTACAGGAAGAGGCCATGCTGGACAAAAACTCTAGCCTGAGGCATGTCTCATAGTTGACATGACCACAGTGCAGCAGATCTCGATTCAGCCTCTGCAGAGTGGGCCTGCCGTGCCCTCGGTCCCAAACCTCACGCTAGGTTGTGTTTTCAGACTTCCTTCCTCACACTCCTGGCAAACAAGCCCTCCGGACTAGGAACTCCAGAACCACAACCCAGCCCAGTGTCTGCCCAACGGAAGAAAAAAGTTTCCCTGTGGGGCTCTCCAGAAAACCCAGATGAGGATCAACTTGCTCGGGCCTCGACGGTACCCCAACTGGATAAACTGCTCTGGGCACTCATGCTCTGTCTTACACAGCCTGAAGCCAGACGTCCAGACAGACAAGGAGGCAGCTAGCCGCACACCCAGCACTTCGGACACGCCATGGTCTTATGCCGTCACCACTTCCTAACCTTGATTTTCAGATATCTGAACCTAGACATTATATCAATTCTCCACTCAGCTGGTATCGCAAGAGCAAAACAGACGTCCTTGCTCTTGGCATGGAGTCACACCTTCAGGGTGGGATAAACCTTCATTGCCCCTGATGCTACGCCCAAACTTGAGTGCTGCTTGGGCACAAATTCACACTGTGACCCACAGCATGAGCCCCATGTCAAAGAAAGGCCTGTCAGGGCCTGGACCAAGAGCCCGCATATGGGGCTTGCCAAGACCCTATGCACCCAATCCTCACCAGGTTTTGAGTTTTCCAGTCGCCCTGCCCATACCTGGGGCTCTGCTCTGGAATCCCTTTCTTGGAGAGACCCATGAGCCAGACAACACGACTTCACCCTTCCCACAAAATGACCCCAAACTCTGTGAGCTGAGAGTCTCCCCAGAGAGGGATACTCGTCCACAGTCCCTGAGGCCACCCTCCAATCCACGGCTATCCCGGACACAACATCCAGACACAAAAGCCTGAAGGAACGCCTTCCACTCGCCTTTGTTTCAGAGTCGCAGGAGCTCCCTCTCGGGCTGTACATCTGGCCTGCCATACCCAAGTCGCCACTCATAAGCTGAGTTTGTGTTTTCAGACTTCTGTGCCCACAGCCTGGACCCACAAAACCTCCAGGCTAGGGCCTGTGGAGCCACAGCGAAAGATTGTGCCTGTCCTCTCCAAGGAAACTGTGCCCAATCCATTGACCACAACCCTACAGGTTAGGGAAAAGCTCCAAGGCCCCTGAGACCATCAATAGAGTAGGCCACCCTGGACAAAGAGGGGCTCTCTGACATCAGCGGAGCAACTATCTCCACTTAGACTCTCAGACAGTGTCCCCAGAGATAGAAGATTGAAATGGACAGGCCCCCAGGCCCTAATCTGAACCTTAGCTTTGGTTTCCATGTGTCCGTCCTCAGAGGACTGTTTTCGTAGACCAGCACACGGGGCTTTTCTGAGGCACCAAACCAAACCTCTCTCGTCTCCACATGGGGAGCTTTCTTACTGGGGATGTATCAAACACTTCAGGTAGGAGAGTTCCGCAGGGCCACTGAACAACCAGCACATTCCAAGGTCTCCATGGACCCAAACGCACATTATGACACATCCTCAGTAGAGGCCATTTCAACTCAGCTCCCTTGGTAGCGTGCCCGCGAGGCAGCAGATCAAACATATCTTGTCGCTAATGGCCAATGGGAATGCGAGGCATGTTGTACATGGATCCATCCTTCGAACCCTGCTCTCCAGCCCTTCCATATGGTATGTCCTGGAGCCATACAACAGGACTCGAATGTCCCGCAGAAGGAAACCTTGTGGTTTGGGGCAACCTCCAAACTCAGCATGGGAAAACTTCCTTGGCCTCATGAGGCCCCCGCTTCATAGGGTGCCATCATGGACACATACTCCAGCCTCAGCCAACGTCTGATCCTCAGCCTGACTTCTGATGCAGGAGATTTTGATTCAGCCTCTGCAGAGTGGGCCTGCTCTGCCCCTGGCTCCAATCCTCACCCTAGCTTGTGTTTTCAGACTTCCGTCCTCATACACCAAGTCCACAAACCCTCCCTACAGGGAATTCTGAGTCCACAATGAAGCACTCTGTCTGCCTCCCAGGAGAAAAACATTGTCTATGTTGCTGCCCAGAAACCCCAAATGAGGATCAAACTGCTTGGCCCTCGGCAACACCCCAATTGCATAGGCTACCTTAAACACTGATGCTCTGTCGCAAATAGCCTGAGCCCAGACCTTACAACAGACACCGACACAGCTGGCTGCACTCCCAGCACATTGGACCCGCCACTGCCTTAGGCCACCATCCATTCCCAACCTGGGTTTTCAGTCATCGGAACCTAGACCTTATCTCCAATCCCTGCACAGGGGGGAACCTGATGCACAAGTCAGAACCCCTCCTTCCCCATGGCAAGAAACCGTGCTGCTGGCAGTGAGTCAAACCTTCAGTGTAGCAGAAAACGGCATGGCCCATGAGGCCACACCCATGCGTGAGGGCCGCCTTGGGTACAAACACACATGGAGACCCTCAGCGTGAGTACCTTATTCAAGTAACGCCTCTCAGTGACTGGACCAAGAGCCCGCATATGTGGCTTGCCTTGCCCATAGGCACCCAGGACTAACTAGATGGTGAGTATTCCAGTTGAGGGAACCCACTGCTGTGCTCTAGAGTCCCTCTCCTGGGGGGTCCCCTGTGGCAGAAAACAGTACTCTTCCCTTCCCACAGAATGAACCCAAACACTTGGGAGCTTGGACAATCCCCCAAGAGGAAGGCTCTATCTCGGCCCCTGAAGCCACCCCTACCCTGAACAGCCACTGTGAACGCAACTCCCAGAGACAAAAGCCTGATCGACTGCCTCCCACGTGCCCTCCTTTGATATCCAGAGGATCTCCCCTCACGGACTGGAGATCAGGCCTGCCATTACCTTTGCCCCTAGCTGAGACAAGTTTGCTTTTTCAGACATCTGTCCCCACAGCCCTGGCAAACACAGCCTCTAGGCTGGGTCCTCTGGAGCCATACCACAGCACCGTGCCTGCTGTCTCCTGGGAAACTGTGTCCATTCCTTTGGCCACACACCTCCAGAATATGAGAAACCTCAAGGCCCCCGAGGACATCGCACTACTGGGAGGCTCCCTGGACACACAGGGGCATTCGGACACAAGCTGAGCAGCTACCTCCACGAAGGCATGCACACAGATGTCAACAGAGATAGAAGGTTGAGCTCGACAGGCCCATAGGCCCTAATCTCAACTCTTGCTTTGGTTTCCAGGTGTCACTCCTCAGAGGCTTTGGTTCGAAGAACAGGATATGGGGCTTTCCTGAGGCACTGAACAGAATTCCTCTCGTCTCCACATGGGAAGCTTCCTTGTTGGAGCCGTGTCAAACACCTCAGGTTGGAGAATCCTGCAGAGTCCCTGAGCCACCTCCACATTCCAAGGTCTCCCAGGCCACCAAGCCACAGTAGGACTCATCTTCAGGAGAGTCCATTTCAACTCTCCCCTCTGGGTAGCTCACCCAGGAGCCCACATATTGAGCCTGTGTTGTCCTGACTAAGAGTGGGAATATGAGGAGTCGTTCCCAGGCATCCATGATAGACACCTGCTCTCGAGTCTTTCCGTATGGGGCCTCCTGGCACCATTCAATAGGACTCGACTGTCATGCAGAAGGAAACCTTGAGGTTTGGAGTAGTTCACAAATCCCATCGTACTCCAACCTCCCTGGCTTAAGGAAGCCCCACACCCTACAGGAAGAGGCCATGCTGGACAAAAACTCTAGCCTGAGGCACGTCTCATAGTTGACATGACCTCAGTGCAGGAGATCTCGATTCAGCCTCTGCAGAGTGGGCCTGCCGTGCCCTCGGTCCCAAACCTCACGCTAGCTTGTGTTCTCAGACTTCCTTCCTCACACTCCTGGCAAACAAGCCCTCCAGACTAGGAACTCCAGAACCACAACCCAGCCCAGTGTCTGCCCAACGGAAGAGAATCGTTTCCCTGTGGGGCTCTCCAGAAACCCCAGATGAGGATCAACTTGCTCGGGCCTCGACGGTACCCGACGTGGATAGGATGCTCTGGGCACTCATGCTCTGTCTGACACAGCCTGAAGCCAGACGTCCAGACAGACAAGGAGACAGCAGGCCGCACACCCAGCACTTCAGACACGCCATATTCTTATGCCGTCACCTCTTACTAACCTTAGTTTCAGATATCTGAACCTAGACATTATATCAATTCCCCACACAGCTGGGTATCGCAAGCACAAAAGAGAAGTCCTGCTTCCCCATGGCTGTAAAGCTTGCTCGTGGCATGGAGTCACACCTTCAGGGTGGCAGAAACCTTCATGGACCCTGATGCCACGCCCAAACTTGAGAGCTGCTTGGGCACAAATTCACACTGTGTCCCTCAGCATGAGCCCCTTGTCAAAGAATGGCGTGTCAGGTCCTGGACCAAGAGCGCGCATATGGGGCTTGCCAAGCCCCTATGCACCCAATCCTAACCAGGGTTTGAGTTTTCCAGTCGCCCCGCCCGTACCTGGGGCTCTGCTCCGGAATCCCTTTCTTGGAGAGACACATGAGCCAGACAACACGACTCCACCCTTCCCACAAAATGACCCCAAACTCTTGGGAGCTGGGAAAAATCCCCAGAGACGGATACTCGTCCACAGTCCCTGAGGCCACCCCTCCAATCCACGGCTATCCCGGACACAACATCCAGAGACAAAAGCCTGAAGGAACGCCTCCCACTCGCTCTTGTTTCAGAGGCCCAGGGCTCCCTCTCGGGCTGTACATCCGACCTGCCATACCCTAGGTGCCACTCATAAGCTGAGTTTGAGTTTTCAGACTTCTGTGCCCACAGCCTGGACCCACACAACCTCCAGGCTAGTGCCTCTGGAGCCACAGCGAAAGATTGTGCGTGTCCTCTCCAAGGAAAGTGTGCCCAATCAATTGAACACAACCCTACAGGTTAGGGAAAAGCTCCAACGCCCCTGAGGCCATCAATAGTGTAGGCCACCATGGACTAAGAGGGGCTCCCTGACACCAGCGGAGCAACTATCTCTACTTAGATTTCAGACAGTGTCCCCAGAGACAGAAGTTTGAAATGGATAGGCACCCAGGCCCTAATCTGAACCTTAGCTTTGGTTTCCATGTTTCCGTCCTCAGAGGACTGTTTTCGTAGACCAGCACACGGGGCTTTTCCGATACACCAAACAAAACCTCTCTCGTCTCCACATGGGGAGCTTTCTTACTGGGGATGTATCAAACCCTTCAGGTAGGAGAGATCCACAGGGCCACTGAACAACCAGCACATTCCAAGGTCTCCATGGACCCAAATGCACATTATGACGCATCCTCAGGAGAGGCCATTTCAACTCAGCCCCCTGGGTAGCGTGCCCGCGAGGCAGCAGATCAAACATATCTTGTCGCTAATGGCCAATGGGAATACGAGGCATGCTGTACAGGGATCCATCCTTCGAACCCTGCTCTCCAGTCCTTCCGTATGGTATGTCCTGGAGCCATGCAACAGGACTCGAATGTCCCGCAGAAGGAAACCTTGTGGTTTGGGGCAACCTCCAAACTCAGCATGGGAAAACTTCCTTGGCCTCATGAGGCCCCCACTTCATGAAGGTGCCATCATGGACACATACTCCAGCCTCAGCCAACGTCTGATCCTCAGCCTGACTTCTGATGCAGGAGATTTTGATTCAGCCTCTGCAGAGTGGGCCTGCCTGCCTGGCTCCAATCCTCACCCTAGCTTGTGTTTTCAGACTTCCGTCCTCACACTCCTGGCCCACAAACCCTCCCTACTGGGAATCTGGGGCCACAATGAGGCACTCTGCCTGCCTCCCAGGAAAAAAAACATTGTCTATGGTGCTGCCCAGAAACCCCAAATGAGGATCAAACTGCTTGGCCCTCGGCAAAACCCCAATTGCATAGGCTACCTTAAACACTGATGCTCTGTCGCAAATAGCCTGAGTCCTAACCTTCAAACAGACACAGACGTAGCTGGCTGCACACCCAGCACATTGGACCCGCCACTGCCTTAGGCCACCATCCATTCCCAACCTGCGTTTTCAGTCATCGGAACCTAGACCTGATCTCCAATCCCTGCACAGGGGGAAACCTGATGCACAAGTCATAACCCCTCCTTCCCCATGGCAATAAATTTGCTGCTGGCAGTGAATCAAAACTTCAGTGTAGGAGAAAACGGCATGGCCCAAGAGACCACACCCATGCGTGAGGGCCGCCTTGGGCACAAACACACATTGTGACCCTCAACGTGAGTACCATATTCAAGTAACGCCTCTCAGTGACTGGACCATGAGCCCGCATATGTGGCTTGCCTTGCCCATAGGCACCCAGGACTAATTAGATGGTGTGTATTCCAGTTGAGGGAACCCACTGCTGTGCTCTAGGGTCCCTCTCCTGGGGGGTCCCCTGTGGCAGAAAACAGTACTCTTCCCTTCCCACAGAATGAACCTAAACACAAGGGAGCTTGGACTATCCCCTGAGAGGAAGGCTCCTCCTCGGCCCCTGAAGCAACCCCTACCCTGAACGGCGACTGCGAACGCAACTCCCAGAGACAAAAGCCTGATCGACTGCCTCCGACGTGCCCTCCTTTGATATCCAGAGGATCTCCCCTCACGGACTGGAGATCAGGCCTGCCATTACCTTGGCCCCTAGGTGAGCCAAGTTTGCTTTTTCAGACATCTGTCCCCACAGCCCTGGCAAACACAGCCTCTAGGCTGGGTCCTCTGGAGCCATACCACAGGACCGTGCCTGCTGTCTTCTGGGAAACTGTGTCCATTCCTTTGGCCACACACCTCCAGAATATGAGAAACCTCAAGGCCCCCGAGGACATCGCACTACTGGGAGGCTCCCTGGACACACAGGGGCATTCGGACACAAGCTGAGCAGCTACCTCCACGAAGGCATGCAAACAGATGTCAACAGAGATAGAAGGTTGAGCCAGACAGGCCCATAGGCCCTAATCTCAACTCTTGCTTTGGTTTCCAGGTGTCACTCCTCAGAGGCTTTGGTTCGAAGAACAGGATATGGGGCTTTCCTGAGGCACTGAACAGAATTCCTCTCGTCTCCACATGGGAAGCTTCCTTGTTGGAGCCGTGTCAAACACCTCAGGTTGGAGAATCCTGCAGAGTCCCTGAGCCACCTCCACATTCCAAGGTCTCCCAGGCCACCAAGCCACAGTAGGACTCATCTTCAGGAGAGTCCATTTCAACTCTCCCCTCTGGGTAGCTCACCCAGGAGCCCACATATGGAGCCTGTGTTGTCCTGACTAAGAGTGGGAATATGAGGAGTCGTTCCCAGGCATCCATGCTTAGACACCTGCTCTCGAGTCTTTCCGTATGGGGCCTCCTGGCACCATTCAATAGGACTCGACTGTCATGCAGAAGGAAACCTTGAGGTTTGGAGTAGTTCACAAATCCCATCGTAGGCCAACCTCCCTGGCTTAAGGAAGCCCCCACACCCTACAGGAAGGGGCCATGCTGGACAAAAACTCTAGCCTGAGGCACGTCTCATAGTTGACATGACCTCAGTGCAGGAGATCTCGATTCAGCCTCTGCAGAGTGGGCCTGCCGTGCCCTCGGTCCCAAATCTCACGCTAGCTTGTGTTCTCAGACTTCCTTCCTCACACTCCTGGCAAACAAGCCCTCCGGACTAGGAACTCCAGAACCACAACCCAGCCCAGTGTCTGCCCAATGGAAGAGAATCGTTTCCCTGTGGGGCTCTCCAGAAAACCCAGATGAGGATCAACTTGCTCGGGCCTCGACGGTACCCGACGTGGATAGGCTGCTCTGGGCACTCATGCTCTGTCTGACACAGCCTGAAGCCAGAGGTCCAGACAGACAAGGAGACAGCTAGCCACACACCCAGCACTTCAGACACGCCATATTCTTATGCCGTCACCTCTTACTAACCTTGGTTTCAGATATCTGAACCTAGACATTATATAAATTCCCCACACAGCTGGGTATCGCAAGCACAAAAGAGAAGTCCTGCTTCACCATGGCTGTAAAGCTTGCTCGTGGCATGGAGTCACACCTTCAGGGTGGGAGAAACCTTCATGGCCCCTGATGCCACGCCCAAACTTGAGAGCTGCTTGGGCACAAATTCACACTGTGACCCTCAGCATGAGCCCCATGTCAAAGAAAGGCGTGTCAGGGCCTGGACCAAGAGCGCGCATATGGGGCTTGCCAAGCCCCTATGCACCGAATCCTAACCAGGGTTTGAGATTTCCAGTCGCCCCGCCCGTACCTGGGGCTCTGCTCTGGAATCCCTTTCTTGGAGAGACACATGAGCCAGACAGCACAACTCCATTCTTCCCACAAAATGAACCCAAACTCTTAGGAGCTGGAAAAAATCCCCAGAGAGGGATACTCGTTACAGTCCCTGAGGTCACCCCTCCAATCCACGGCTATCCCGGACACAACATCCAGAGACAAAAGCCTGAAGGAACGCCTACCACTCGCCCTTGTTTCAGAGGCCTAGGAGCTCCCTCTCGGGATGTACATCAGGCCTGCCATACCCTAGGTGCCACTCATAAGCTGAGTTTGAGTTTTCAGACTTCTGTGCCCACAGCCTGGACCAACACAACCTCCAGGCTAGGGCCTCTGGATCCACAGCGAAAGATTGTGCCTGCCCTCTCCAAGGAAAGTGTGCCCAAACCATTGACCACAACCCTACAGGTTAGGGAAAAGCTCCAAGGCCCCTGAGGCCATTAATAGTGTAGGCCACCCTGGACTAAGAGAGGCTCTCTGACACCAGCGGAGCAACTATCTCCACTTAGACTCTCAGACAGTGTCCCCAGAGACAGAAGGTTGAAATTGACAGGCCCACAGGCCCTAATCTGAACCATAGCTTTGCTTTCCTTGTGTCCGTCCTCAGAGGACTGTTTTCGTAGACCAGCACACGGGGCTTTTCTGAGGCACCAAACCAAACCTCTCTCGTCTCCACATGGGGAGCTTTCTTACTGGGGATGTATCAAACCCTTCAGGTAGGAGAGTTTCGCAGGGCCACTGAACAACCAGCACATTCAAAGGTCTCCATGGACCCAAACGCACGTTATGACGCATCCTCAGGAGAGGCCATTTCAACTCAGCCCCCTGGGTAGCGTGCCCCAGAGGCAGCAGATCAAATATATCTTGTCGCTAATGGCCAATGGGAATGCGAGGCATGCTGTACAGGGATCCATCCTTCGAACCCTGCTCTCAGTCTTACGTATGGTATGTCCTGGAGCCATGCAACCGGACTCGAATGTCCCGCAGACGGAAACCTTGTGGTTAGGGGCAACCACCAATCTCAGCGTGGGAAAACTTCCTTGACCTCATGACGCCCCCGCTTCATGAAGGTGCCATCATGGACACATATTCCAGCCTCAGCCAACGTCTGATCCTCAGCCTGAATTCAGATGCAGGAGATTTTGATTCAGCCTCTGCAGAGTGGGCCTGCTCTGCCCTTGGCTCCAATCCTCACCCTAGCTTGCTAGCTTGGCAAGCCCCTATGCACCCAATCCTCACCAGGTTTTGGGTTTTACAGTCGCCCCGCCCGCACCTGGGGCTCTGCTCTGGAACTCCTTTCTTGGAGAGAATCATGAGCCAGAAAACACGACTCCAACCTTCCCAAAAAATGACCCCAAACTCTTGGGAGCTGGGAAAAATCCCCAGAGACGGATACTCGTCCACAGTCCCTGAGGCCACCCCTCCAATCCACGGCTATCCCGGACACAACATCCAGAGACAAAAGCCTGAAGGAACGCCTACCACTCGCCCTTGTTTCAGAGTCCCAGGAGCTCCCTCTAGGCTGTACATCCGGCCTGCCATACCCTAGGCGCCACTCATAAGCTGAGTTTGTGTTTTCAGACTTCTGTGCCCACAGTCTGGACCCACACAACCTCCAGGCTAGGGCCTCTGGAACCACAGCGAAAGATTGTGCCTGACCTCTCCAAGGAAAGTGTGCCCAATCCATTGACCACAACCCTACAGGGCAGGGAAAAGATCAAAGGCCCCTGAGGCCATCAATACTGTAGGCCACTCTGGACTAAGAGGGGCTCTCTGACACCAGCTGAGCAACTATGCCACTTAGACTCTCAGTCAGTGTCCCCAGAGACAGAAGGTTGAAATGGACAGGCCCCCAGCCCTAATCTGAACCTTATCTTTGGTTTGCATGTGTCCGTCCTCAGAGGTCTGTTTTTGTAGACCAGCACACGGGGCTTTTCTGAAGGCACCAAACCGAACCTCTCTCGTCTAAACATGTGGAGATTTCTTACTGGGTATGTATCAAACACTTCAGGTAGGAGAGTTCCGCAAGGTCACTGAACAACCAGCACATTCCAAGGTCTCCATGGACCCAAACGCACATTATGACGCATCCTCAGGAGAGGCCATTTCAACTCAGCCCCCTGGGTAGCGTGCCCCAGAGGCAGCAGATCAAACATATCTTGTCGCTAATGGCCAATGGGAATGCGAGGCATGCTGTACAGGGATCCATCCTTCGAACCCTGCTCTCCAGTCCTTCCGTATGGTATGTCCTGGAGCCATGCAACAGGACTCGAATATCCCGCAGAAGCAAACCTTGTGGTTTGGGGCAACCTCCAAACTCAGCGTGGGAAACCTTCCTTGGCCTCATGAGGCCCCCACTTCATGAAGGTGCCATCATGGACACATACTCCAGCCTCAGCCAACGTCTGATCCTCAGCCTAAATTCAGATGCAGGAGATTTTGATTCAGCCTCTGCAGAGTGGGCCTGCTCTGCCCTTGGCTCCAATCCTCACCCTAGCTTGTGTTTTCCGACTTCCGCCTCATACCTAGTCCAGAAACCCTCCCTACTGGGAATTCTGGGGCCACAAAGAAGCACTCTGCCTGCCTCCCAGGAGAAAAACATTGTCTATGGTGCTGCCCAGAAACCCCAAATGAGGATCAAACTGCTTGGCCCTCGGCAACACCCCAATTGCATAGGCTACCTTAAACACTGATGCTCTGTCGCAAATAGCCTGAGCCCAGACCTTCCAACAGACACCGACACAGCTGGCTGCACACACAGCACATTAGACCCGCCACTGCCTTAGGCCACCATCCAACCCAACCTGGGTTTTCAGTCATTGGAACCTAGACCTTATCTCCAATCCCTGCACAGGGGGGAACCTGATGCACAAGTCAGAACCCCTCCTTCCCCATGGCAAGAAACCGTGCTGCTGGCAGTGAGTCAAACCTTCTTTGTAGGAGAAAACGGCATGGCCCATGAGGCCACACCCATGCGTGAGGGCCGCCTTGGGCACAAACACACATTGAGTCCCTCAGCGTGAGTACCTTATTCAAGTAACGCCTCTCAGTGACTGGACCAAGAGCCCGCAAATGTGGCTTGCCATGCCCATAGGCACCCAGAACTAACTAGATGGTGTGTATTACAGTTGAGGGAACCCACTGCTGTGCTCTAGAGTCCGTTCCTGGGGGGTTCCCTGTGGCAGAAAACAGTACTCTTCCCTTCCCACAGAATGAACCCAAACACTTGGGAGCTTGGACAATCCACCAAGAAAAAAAAAACTTCCTCGGTCCCTGAAGAAACCCCTACCCTGAACGGCCACTGTGAACGCAACACCCAGAAACAAAAGCCTGAGTGACTGCCTCCCACTTGCCCTCCTGTGATATCCAGAGGATTTCCCCTCATGGACTGGAGATCAGGCCTGCCATTACCTTGGCCCCTAGCTGAGACAAGTTTGCTTTTTCAGACATCTGTCCCCACAGCCCTGGCAAACACAGCCTCTAGACTGGGTCCTCTGGAGCCATACCAAAGCACCGTGCCTGCTGTCTCCTGGGAAACTGTGTCCATTCCTTTGGCCACACACCTCCAGAATATGAGAAACCTCAAGGCCCCCGAGGACATCCCACTACTGGGAGCCTCCCTGGACACACAGGGGCATTCGGACACAAGCTGAGCAGCTACCTCCACGAAGGCATGCACACAGATGTCAACAGAGATAGAAGGTGGAGCCGGACAGGCCCATAGTCCCTAATATCAACTCTTGCTTTGGTTTCCAGGTGTCACTCCTCAGAGGCTTTGGTTCGAAGAACAGGATATGGGGCTTTCCTGAGGCACTGAACAGAACTCCTCTCGTCTCCACATGGGAAGCTTCCTTGTTGGAGCCGTGTCAAACACCTCAGGTTGGAGAATCCTGCAGAGTCCCTGAGCCACCTCCACATTCCAAGGTCTCCCAGGCCACCAAGACACAGTAGGACTCATCTTCAGGAGAGTCCATTTCAACTCTCCCCTCTGGGTAGCTCACTCAGGAGCCCACAGATTGAGGCTGTGTTGTCCTGACTAAGAGTGGGAATATGAGGTGGCGTTCCCATGCATCCATGCTTAGACACCTGCTCTCGAGTCTTTCCGTATGGGGCCTCCTGGAACCACCCAATAGGACTCAACTGTCATGCAGAAGGAAACCTTGAGGTTCGGAGTAGTTCACAAATCCCATCGTAGGCAAACCTCCCTGGCCTCATGAAGCCCCCACACCCTACAGGAAGAGGCCATGCTGGACAATAACTCTAGCCTGAGGCACGTCTCATAGTTGACATGACCTCAGTGCAGGAGATCTCGATTCAGCCTCTGCAGAGTGGGCCTGCCGTGCCCTCGGTCCCAAACCTCATGCTAGCTTGTGTTTTCAGACTTCCTTCCTCACACTCCTGGTAAACAAGAACTCCGGACTAGGAACTACAGAACCACAACCTAGCCCAGTGTCTGCCCAACGGAAGAAAAACTTTTCCCTGTGGGGCTCTCCAGAAAACCCAGATGAGGATCAACCTGCTCGGGCCTCGATGGTACCCAAACTGGCTGTTCTGGGCACTCATGCTCTGTCTTACACAGCCTGAAGCCAGACGTCCAGACAGACAAGGAGACAGCTGGCCGCACACCCAGCACTTCGGACACGCCATATTCTTATGCCGTCACCTCTTCCTAACTTTGGTTTTCAGATATCTGAACCTAGACATTATATCAATTCTCCACACAGCTGGGTATCGCAAGCAAAAAACAGACCTTCTCCTTCCCCATGGCTGTAAAGCTTGCTCTTGGCATGGAGTCACAACTTCAGGGTGGCAGAAACCTTCATGGACCCTGATGCCACGCCCCAACTTGAGTGCCGCTTGGGCACAAATTCATACTGTGACCCTCAGCATGAGCCCCATGTCAAAGAAAGGCCTGTCAGGGACTGGACCAAGAGCCCGCATATGGGGCTTGCTAAGCCCCTATGCACCCAATCCTCACCAGGGTTTGAGTTTTCCAGTCGCCCCGCCCGTACCTGGGGCTCTGCTCTGGAATCCCTTTCTTGGAGAGACACATGAGCCAGACAACACGACTCCACCCTTCCCACAAAATGACCCCAAACTCTTGGGAGCTGGGACAAATCCCCAGAGAGGGATACTCGTCCACAGTCCCTGAGGCCCCCCCTCCAATCCACGGCTATCCCGGACACAACATCCAGAGACAAAAGCCTGAAGGAACGCCTCCCACCCGCCCTTGTTTAAGAGTCCCAGGAGCTCCCTCTCGTGCTGTACATCCGGCCTAACATACCCTAGGCGCCACTCATAAGCTGAGTTTGTGTTTTCAGATTTCTGTGCCCACAGCCTGGACCCACACAACCTCCAGGCTAAAGCATCTGGAGCCAAAGCGAAAGATTGTGCCTGCCCTCTCCAAGGAAAGTGTGCCCAATTCATTGTTCACAACCCTACAAGTTAGGGAAAAGCTTCAAGGCCCCTGAGGCCATCAATAGTGTAGGCCACCCTGGACTAAGAGGGGCTCTCTGACACCAGCGGAGCAACTATCTCCACTTAGACTCTCAGACAGTGTCCCCAGAGACGGAAGGTTGAAATGGACCGGCCCCCAGGCCCTAATCTGAACCGTAGCTTTGGTTTCCTTGTATTTGTCCTCAGAGGACTCTTTTCGTAGACCAGCACACGGAGCTTTTCCGAGGCAACAAACCAATCCTCTCTCATCTCCACATGGGGAGCTTTCTTACTTGGGATGTATCAAACACTTCAGGTAGGAGAGTTCCGCAGGGCCACTGAACAACCAGCACATTCCAAGGACTCCATGGACCCAAACGCACATTATGACGCATCCTCAGAGGAGGCCATTTCAACACAGGCTCCTGGGTAGCGTGCCCCAGAGGCAGCAGATCACACATATCTTGTCGCTAATGGCCAATGGGAATGCGAGGCATGCTGTACAGGGATCCATCGTTCGAACCCTGCTCTCCAGTCCTTCCGTATGGTATGTCCTGGAGCCTAGCAACAGGACTCGAATGTCGCACAGAAGGACCCTTGTGGTTAGGGGCAACCTCCAAACTCAGTGTGGGAAAACTTCCTTGACCTCATGAGAGCCCCGCGTCATGTAGGTGCCATCATGGACACATACTCCAGCCTCAGCCAACGTTTGATCCTCAGCCTAAATTCAGATGCAGGAGATTTTGATTCAGCCTCTGCAGAGTGGGCCTGCTCTGCCCTTGGCTCCAATCCTCACACTAGCTTGTGTTTTCAGACTTCCATCCTCACACTCCTGGCCCACAAACCCTCCCTACTGGGAATTCTGGGGCCACAATGAAGCACTGTGCCTGCCTCCCAGGAGAAAATTATTGTCTATGGCGCTGCCCAGAAACCCCAAATGAGGATCAAACTGCTTGGCCCTCGGCAACACACCAATTGCATAGGCTATCTTAAACAGTGATGCTCTGTCGCAAATAGCCTGAGCCCAGACCTTCAACAGACACCGACACAGCTGGCTGCACACTCAGCACATTGGAACCGCCACTGCCTCAGGCCACCATCCATTCCCAACCTGGGTTTCAGTCATCGGAACCTAGACCTGATCTCCAATCCCTGCACAGGGGGCAACCTTATGCACAAGTCAGAACCCCTCCTTCCCCATGGCAAGAAACCGTGCTGCTGGCAGTGAGTCAAACCTTCAGTGTAGGAGAAAACGGTATGGCCCATGAGGCCACACCCATGCGTGAGGGCCGCCTTGGGCACAAACACACATTGAGACCCTCAGCGTGAGTACCTTATTCAAGTACCGCCTCTCAGTGACTGGACCAAGAGCCCGCATATGTGGCTTGCCTTGCCCATAGGCACCCAGGACTAACTAGATGGTGTGTATTCCAGTTGAGGGAACCCACTGCTGTGCTCTAGAGTCCCTCTCCTGGGGGGTCCCCTGTGGCAGAATACAGTACTCTTCCCTTCCCACAGAATGAACCCAAACACTTGGGAACTTGGAAAATCCCCCGAGAGGAAGGCTCTTCCTCGGCCCCTGAAGCAACCCCTACGCTGAACGGCCACTCTGAACGCAACACCCAGAGACAAAAGCCTGAGCGACTGCCTCCCACGTGCCCTCCTTTGATATCCAGAGGATCTCCCCTCACAGACTGGAGATCAGGCCTGCCATTACCTTGGCCCCTAGCTGAGAAAAGTTTGCTTTTTCAGACATCTGTCCCCACAGCCCTGGCAAACACAGCCTCTAGGCTGGGTCCTCTGGAGCCATACCACAGGACCGTGCCTGCTGTTTCCTGGGAAACTGCGTCCATTCCTTTGGCCACACACCTCCAGAATATGAGAAACCTCAAGGCCCCCGAGGACATCGCACTACTGGGAGGCTCCCTGGACACACAGGGGCATTCGGACACAAGCTGAGCAGCTACCTCCACGAAGGCATGCACACAGATGTCAACAGAGATAGAAGGTGGAGCCGGACAGGCCCATAGGCCGTAATCTCAACTCTTGCTTTGGTTTCCAGGTGTCACTCCTCAGAGGCTTTGGTTAGAAGAACAGGATATGGGGCTTTCCTGAGGAACTGAACAGAACTCCTCTCGTCTCCACATGGGAAGCTTCCTTGTTGGAGCCGTGTCAAACACCTCAGGTTGGAGAATCCTGCAGAGTCCCTGAGCCACCTCCACATTCCAAGGTCTCCCAGGCCACCAAGCCACAGTAGGACTCATCTTCAGGAGAGTAGCATTTCAACTCTCCCCTCTTGGTAACTCACCCAGGAGCCCACAGATTGAGCCTGTGTTGTGCTGACTAAGATTGGGAATATGAGGTGTCGTTCCCAAGCATCCATGCTTAGACACCTGCTCTCGAGTCTTTCCGTATGGGGCTTCTTGGAACCATCCAATAGGACTCGACTGTCATGCTGAAGGAAACCTTGTGGTTTGGAGTAGTTCACAAATCCCATCATAGGCCAAAATCCCTGGCCTCATGAAGCCCCCACACCCTACAGGAAGAGGCCATGCTGGACAAAAACTCTAGCCTGAGGCACGTCTCATAGTTGACATGACCTCAGTGCAGGAGATCTCGATTCAGCGTCTGCAGAGTGGGCCTGCCATGCCCTCGGTCCCAAATCTCACGCTAGCTTGTGTTTTCAGACTTCCTTCCTCACGCTCCTGGCAAACAAGCCCTCCGGACTAGGAACTCCAGAACCACAACCCAGCCCAGTGTCTGCCCAACGGAAGTAAAACGTTTCCCTGTGGGTCTCTCCAGAAAAACCAGATAAGGATCAATCTGTTCGGGCCTCGACGGTACACGAATTGGATAGGCTGTTCGGGGCATTCATGCTCTGTCTGACACAGCCTGAAGCCAGACGTCCAGACAGACAAGGAGAGAGATAGCCGCACATCCAGCACTTCAGACACGGCATGGTCTTATGCCATCACCACTTCCTAACCTTGGTTTCAGATATCTGAACCTAGACAGTATATCAATTCTCCACACAGCTGGGTATCGCAAGCACAAACCAGAAGTCCTGCTTCCCCATGGCTGTCAAGCTTTCTCTCGGCATGGAGTCACACCTTCAGGGTGGGGGAAACCTTCATGGCCCCTGATGCCACGCCCATACTTGAGTGCTGCTTGGGCACAAATTCACACTGTGACCCTCAGCATGAGCCCCATGTCAAAGAAAGGCCTATCAGGTCGTGGACCAAGAGCCCGCATATGTGGCTTGTCAAGCCGCTGTGCACCCAATCCTCACCAGGGTTTGAGTTTTCCAGTCGCCCCGCCCGTGTCTGGGGCTCTGCTCTGGAATCCCTTTCTTGGAGAGACACATGAGCCAGACAACACGACTCCACCCTTCCCACATAATGACCCCAAACTCTTGGGAGCTGGGTCAAATCCTCAGAGAGGGCAACTCTTCCATAGTCCCTGAGGCCACCCCTCTAATCCACAGCTATCCCGGACACAACATCCAGAGACAAAAGCCTGAAGGAATGCCTCCCACTTGCCTTTGTTTTAGAGTCCCAGGAGCTCCCTCTCGGGCTGTACATCCGGCCTGCCATACCCTAGGCGCCACTATACCTGAGTTTGTGTTTTCAGACTTCTGTGCGCACAGCCTGGACCCAAACAACCTCCAGGCTAGGGCCTCTGGAGCCACAGCGAAAGACTGTGCCTGACCTCTCCAAGGACAGTGTGCCCAATCCATTGACCACAACACTACAGGTTAGGGAAAAGCTCCGGGCCCCTGAGGCCATCAATAGTGTAGGCAACCCTGGACAAAGAGGGGCTCTCTGACACCAAGGAGCAACTATCTCAACTTAGACTCTCTGACAGTGTCCCCAGAGACAGAAGGTTGAAATGGACAGGCCCCAGGCCCTAATCTGAACCTTAGCTTTGGTTTCCATGTGTCCGTCCTCAGAGGACTGTTTTCGTAGACCAGAACACGGAGCTTTTCCAAGGCACCAAACCAAACCTCTCTCGTCTCCACATGGGTAGCTTTCTTGCTGGGGATGTATCAAACCCTTCAGGTAGGAGAGTTCCGCAGGGCCACTGAACAACCAGCACATTCCAAGGTCTCCATGGACCCAAAAGCACATTATGATGCATCCTCAGGAGAGGCCATTTCAACTCAGGCCCCTGGGTAGCGTGCCCCAGAGGCAGCAGATCAAACATATCTTGTCGCTAATGGCCAATGGGAATGCGAGGCATGCTGTACAGGAATCCATCCTTCGAACCCTGCTCTCCAGTCCTTCCGTATGGTATGTCCTGGAGCCATGCAACAGGACTCGAATGTCCCGCAGTAAGAAACCTTGTGGTTTGGGGCGACCTCCAAACTCAGCGTGGGAAAACTTCCTTGACCTCATGAGGCCCCCGCTTCATGAAGGTGCCATCATGGACACATACTCCAGCCTCAGCCAACGTCTGATCCTCAGCCTGACTTCAGATGCAGGAGATTTTGATTCAGCCTCTGCACAGTGGGCCTGCTCTGCCCTTGGCTCAATCCTCACCCTAGCTTGTGTTTTCCGACTTCCGTCCTCATACACCTAGTCCAGAAACCCTCCCTACTGGGAATTCTGGGGCCACAATGAAGCACTCTGTCCCCCCAGGAGAAAAACATTGTCTATGGTGCTTCCCAGAAACCCCAAATGAGGATCAAACTGCTTGGCCCTCGGCAACACCCCAATTGCATAGGCTACCTTAAACACTGTTGCTCTGTGGCAAATAGCCTGAGCCCAGACCTTCCAACGACACCGACACAGCTCGCTGCACACCCAGCACATTGGATCCGCCACTGCCTTAGGCCACCATCCATTCCCAACCTGGGTTTTCAGTCATCGGAACCTAGTCCTTATCTCGAATCCCTGCACAGGGGGCAACCTTATGCACAAGTCAGAACCCCTCCTTCCCCATGGCAAGATACCGTGCAGCTGGCAGTGAGTCAAACCTTCAGTGTAGGAGAAAACGGCATGGCCCATGAGGCCACACCCATGCGTGAGGGCCGCCTTGGGAACAAACACACATTGAGACCCTCAGCGTGAGTACCTTATTCAAGTAACGCCTCTCAGTGACTGGACCAAGAGCCGACATATGTGGCTTGCCTTGCCCATAGGCACCCAGGACTAACTAGATGGTGTGTATTCCAGTTGAGGGAACCCACTGCTGTGCTCTAGAGTCCGTTCCTGGAGGGTCCCCTGTGGCAGAAAACAGTACTCTTCCCTTCCCACAGAATGAACCCAAACACTTGGGAGCTTGGACAATCCCCCGAAAAAAAAGCTCTTCCTCGGCCCCTGAAGCAACCCCTACCCTGAACGGCCACTGTGAACGCAACACCCAGAGACAAAAGCCTGAGCTACTGCCTCCCACTTGCCCTCCTTTGATATCCAGAGGATCTCCCCTCACGGACTGGAGATCAGGCCTGCCATTACCTTGGCCCCTAGCTGAGACAAGTTTGCTTTTTCAGACATCTGTCCCCACAGCCCTGGCAAACACAGCCTCTAGGCTGGGTCCTCTGGAGCCATACCACAGGACCGTGCCTGCTGTCTCCTGGGAAACTGTGTCCATTCCTTTGGCCACACACCTCCAGAATATGAGAAACCTCAAGGCCCCAGAGGACATCCCACTCCTGGGAGCCTCCCTGGACACACAGGGGCATTCAGACACAAGCTTAGCAGCTACCTCCACGAAGGCATGCACACAGATGTCAACAGAGATAGAAGGTGGAGCCGGACAGGCCCATAGGCCCTAATCTCAACTCTTGCTTTGGTTTCCAGGTGTCACTCCTCAGAGGCTTTGGTTCGAAGAACAGGATATGGGGCTTTCCTGAGGCACTGAACAGAACTCCTCTCGTCTCCACATGGGAAGCTTCCTTGTTGGAGCCGTGTCAAACACCTCAGCTTGGAGTATCCTGCAGAGTCCCTGAGCCACCTGCACATTCCAAGGTCTCCCAGGCCACCAAGCCACAGTAGGACTCATCTTCAGGAGAGTCCATTTCAACTCTCCCCTCTGGGTAGCTCACCCAGGAGCCCGTAGATTGAGCCTGCCTTGTCCTGACTAAAGAGTGGGAATATGAGGTGGCCTTCCCAGGCATTAATGCTTAGACACCTGCTCTCGAGTCCTTCCTTATGGGTCCTCCTGGAACCATCCAATAGGACTCGACTGTCATGTAGAGTGAAACCTTGAGGTTTGGAGTAGCTCACAAATCCCATCGTAGGCAAATCTCCCTGGCCTCATGAAGCCCCCACACCCTTCATGAAGAGGCCATGCTGGACAAAAACTCTAGCCTGAGGCACGTCTCATAGTAGACATGACCTCAGTGCAGGAGATCTCGATTCAGCCTCTGCAGAGAGGGCCTGCCGTGCCCTCGGTCCCAAACCTCAAGCTAGCTTGTGTTTTCAGACTTCCTTCCTCACACTCTTGGTAAACAAGGCCTCCGGACTAGGAACTCCGGAACCACAACCCAGCCCAGTGTATGCCCAACGGAAGAAAAACGTTTCCCTGTGGGACTCTCCAGAAAACCCAGATGTGGATCAACCTGCTCGGGCCTCGACGGTACCCGACCTGGATAGGCTGCTCTGGGCACTCATGCTCTGTCTGACACAGCCTGAAGCCAGACGTCCAGACAGACAGGGAGACAGCTGGCCGCACACCCAGCACTTTGGACACGCCATGGTCTTATGAAGTCACCTCTTCCTAACCTTGGTTTTCAGATATCTGAACCTAGACATTATATCAATTCTCCACACAGCTGGGTATCGCAAGCAGAAAACAGAATTCCTCCTTCCCCATGGCTGTCAAGCTTGGCCTTGGCATGGAGTCATACCTTCAGGGTGGGAGAAACCTTCACGCCACCTGATGCCACGCCCAAACTTGAGTGCTGCTTGGGCACAAATTCACACTGTGACCCTCAGCATGAGCCCCATGTCAAAGAAAGGCCTGTCAGGGACTGGAACAAGAGCCCGCATATGGGGCTTGACAAGCCCCTATGCACCCAATCCTCACCAGGGTTTGAGTTTTCCAGTCGCCCTGACAGTACCTGGGGCTCTGCTCTGAAATCCCTTTCATGGAGAGACACATGAGCCAGACAACACGACTCCACCCTTCCAACAAAATGACCCCAAACTCTTGGGAGCTGGGACAAATTCCCAGAGAGGGATACTCATCCACAGTCCCTTAGGCCACCCCTCCAATCAACAGCTATCACGGACACAACATCCAGAGACAAAAGCCTGAAGGATCGCCTCCCACTCGCCCTTTTTTCAGAGGCCCAGGAGCTCCTCTCGGGCTGTACATCCGGATTGCCATACCCTAGGGGCCCTCATAAGATGAGTTTGTATTTTCAGACTTTCTTGCCCACAGCCTGGTCCCACACAACCTCCAGGCTATGGCTTCTGGAGCCACAGCGAAAGATTGTGCCTGCCCTGTCCAAGGAAAGTGTGCCCAATCCATTGACCACAACACTCCAAGTTAGGGAAAAGCTCCAAGGCCCCTGAGGCCATCAATAGTGTAGGCCACCCTGGACTAAGAGGGGCTCTCTGACACAAGAGGAGTAACTATTTCCACTTAGACTCTCAGACAGTGTCCCCAGAGACAGAGGTTGAAATGGACAGGCCCCCAGGCCCTAATCTGAACCTTAGCTTGGTTTCCATGTGTCCGTCCTCAGAGGTCTGTTTTTGTAGACCAGCACACGGGGAATTTCTGAGGCACCAAACCAAACCTCTCTCGTCTCCACATGGGGAGCTTTCTTGCTGGGGATGTATCAAAGCCTTCAGGTAGGAGAGTCCACAGGGCCACTGAACAATCAGCACATTCCAAGGTCTCCATGGACCCAAATGCACATTATGACGCATCCTCAGGAGAGGCCATTTCAACTCAGCCCCCTGGGTAGCGTGCCCCAGAGGCAGCAGATCAAACATATCTTTTCGCTAATGGCCAATGGGAATGCGAGGCATGCTGTACAGGGATCCATCCTTCGAACCCTGCTCTCCAGTCCTTCCGTATGGTATGTCCTGGAGCCATGCAACAGGACTCGAATGTCCCGCAGAAGGAAACCTTGTGGTTTGGGGCAACCTCCAAACTCAGCGTGGGAAAACTTCCTTGGCCTCATGAGGCCCCCGCTTCATGAAGGTGTCATCATGGACACATACTCCAGCCTCAGCCAACGTCTGATCCTCATCCTGACTTCAGATGCAGGAGATTTTGATTCAGCCTCTACAGAGTGGGCCTGCTCTGCCCTTGGCTCCAATCCTCACCCTAGCTTGTGTTTTAAGACTTCTGTCCTCACACACCTGGTCCACAAACCCTCCCTACTGGGAATTCTGGGGCCACAATGAAGCACTCTGCCTGCCTCCCAGGAGAAAAACATTGTCTATGGTCCTGCCCAGAAACCCCAAATGATGATCAAACTGCTTGGCCCTCGGCAACACCCCAATTGCATAGGCTACCTTAAACACTGATGCTCTGTCGCACACAGAGAACGTCAGACCCGCCATGGCCTTAGGTCGTCATCTCTTCCCCACTGCGGTTTTCAGGATTCAGAACATAGACCTTATCTCCAACCACTGCCCAGGGTTGAAAATGATGCAGAAATCAGAGCTCCTTCCCCATGGCTAGAAACCTTGTGACTGGCATGTTGTCCAAAGTTCAGTGTAGTTGAAACCAGTGTGGCCCATGAGGCCCCGCCCATGCTCGCGGGCCACATTGCTCAAAAACACACATTGTGACCCTCAGCCTGAGCCAGTCCTCAAGTAAGGCCTCTCAGTGGCTGGATGAAGAGACAACATATTGGGCCTGCCATGCCCCTAGGCCCCAATTTTTAACCATAGTTTGGGTTGTCCCGTCACTCTCCCCCAGGGCTCTGCTTTGGAATTCCTCTTTGGATGGGACACCTGAGGTAACAAACCTGAAAAGGAGACCTCCCATCCCACAGACTGACGAAAAACAATTGGGACCGGCCAAATCCTCAGAGAGGAAGATTCGTCCATGGCCCATGAGGCCTCCCCACATTCCTCGTCCATCGTTGATACAAAATATAGAGGCAAAAGCCTGAGAAAGCGCCTCAGACTCGCTCTTTCTTCATATCCTGAAGAGTTCTTCTCATGGTGTGTAGATTGGGCCTGCCATGCCTACATTGCCACACCAAAGTTGAGTTTGTGTTTTCAGACTTCTGTCCTCAAAGTCCTGGGCCACACACCCTACAGGCTGGAGCCCATGGAGCCACACATTAGAAATGTGCCTACCCAATCCATGGGAATTCTGCCCATTCCATTGTCCAAATTCGGACAAATTAGGAGAACCCTCCAAAATCCCCGAGGCCATCCCAATAGTGTAGGTCTCCCGGGTCAAACAAGGGCGGACAGATACCAGCTGAGCATCTACCTCCACTCATTCCATAGATGGATGTACCCAGAGAATAGATTGAACCAGACAGGACCCTAGGCCATTATCGAATCCATTGCTTTGGTTTACAGGCATGTCTCCTCAAAAGTCTGGATTCCAATTCCAGCATAGGGAAATTCCTGAGGCACCCATCAGAACAAATCTCGTCTCCACAGGATACTTGTGCATGGGAGCTATGTCTAAAGTTTAGGAGAATACTTCAGGGTCCCGGTGCCACCGCCCAATTCTAAGGCCCCCATGGACACAAACACACATTAGGCCCCATCCTCGGGAAAGTCCATTTCAACTCAGCCACCCCGGTTGCTTCCGCAGAGCCATCACCTCTCAACTGTCTTGTTGCTAGGAGACAATTGGGATGCGAGGCGGGCTTCCCTGGCATCCATCCTCGAACGATGCTCTGGAGCCATTCCATAGGGGATGTCCTGGTGCTGCCCAACAGGTGTCAATGATCCCGCATAAGGAATCCTTGAAGGGGGCATCCCACAACTCCCAACGTGGGAAAAACTCCATGGCCTTGAGACTTTGCTCCCTTCATGAAGGGGCAGTCATGCACAGACTCCAACCTGAGCCAACGTCTGATCCTCGCCGTGACTTCAGATGCTTGAGATATTGGTTCAGATATGCAGGGGGTAACAGCCGTGCCCTTGGCCTGAAGCCCAAGTCTAGCTTGTGTTCTCAAACTTCTGTCCTCACACGCCTAGCCCAAAATCCCTCACGTTGGCAATTCCGGATCCCACAATGCAGCACTCTGCCTGACCTCTAGAAAAAATATCTTGCCTAATGAGCTTCCCATTCACCTCAAATGAGGATAAACCTACACGGCACTCGAAGAGACAGCATAATGGGCCTGCCAGCCCCTAGGCCCCAATTTTTAAACATAGTTTGGGTTGTCCCTTCACTCTTCCCCAGGGCTCTGCTTTGGAATTCCTCTTTGGTTGGGACACCTGAGGTAACAAACCTGAAAAGAGACCTCCCATCCCACAGCTTGAAGAAAAAAAATTGGGACCGGGCCAAATCCACAGAGAGGAAGATTCGTCCATGCCCCATGAGGCCTCCCCACATATTACGGCCATCATTGATACAAAATATAGAGACAAAATCCTGAGCAAGCGCCTCAGACTCGCTCTTTCTTCATATCCTGAAGAGTTTTTCTCATGGTTTGTAGATTGGGCCTGTCATACCTACGTACCCACACCTAAGCTGAGTTTGTGTTTTCAGACTTCTGTCCTCAAAGTTCTGGGCCACACCCGCTCCAGGCTGAGACCCCTGGAGCCACATATTAGGAATGTGCCTACCCAATCCATGGGAATTCTGCCCATTCCATTGTCCAAATTCGGACAAATTAGGAGAACCCTCCAAAGTCCCCGAGGCCATCTCAATAGTGTAGGTCTCCCGGGTCAAAAAAGGGCGGACTGACACCAGCTGAGCATCTACCTCCACTCATACCATAGATGGATGTCCCCAGAGAATAGATTGAACCAGAGAGGACCCTAGGCCATAATCGGATCCATTGCTTTGGTTTGCAGGCATGTCTCCTCAGAAGTCTGGATTCCATTTCCAGCATAGGGGGTTTCATGAGGCACCCATCAGAACAAATCTGGTCTCCACAAGGAAACTTGTTCATGGGAGCTATGTCAAAAGCTAAGGAGAATACTTCAGGGTCCCGGTGCCACCGCCCCAATCTAAGGCCGCCATGGACACAAACACACATTAGGCCCCATCCTCAGGAAAGTCCATTTCACCACAGCCACCCCGGTTGCTTCTGCAGAGCCATCACATCTCAACTGTCTTTTTTCTAGGAGACAATTGGAATGCGAGGCGGGCTTCCCTGGCATCCATCCTCTAACGGTGCTCTGGAGTCATTCCATATGGAATGTCCTCGAGCTGCCCAACAGGTGTCAACTGTCCCACATAAGGAATCCTTGAAGGGGGCATCCCTGAACTCACAACGTGGGAAAACCTCCATGGCCTTGAGACTCCGCTAGATTCATGAAGGGCAGTCATTCACAGAAACTCCACCCTGAGCCAACGTCTGATCCTCGCCTTGACTTCAGATGCTTGAGATATTGGTTCAGAACTGCAAGGGTTACCTGCTGTGCCCTCGGCCTGAAGCCAAAGTCTAGCTTGTGTTCTCAGACTTCTGTCCTCACACTCCTGGCTCTGAAGCCATCAAGATTGGAAATTCCGGACCCACATTGCAGCACTCTGCCTGCACTCTAGAAAGAATATATTGCCTAATGAGCTGCCCAGGCACCTCAAATGAGGATAAACCTACACGACACTCGACTGTACCCAAATTATATAGTCTAACCTGGGCAATAATGCACTGTTGACACTACCTGAGCTAGAACCTCCTGACCAACACCCAGGCAGTTGACCGCACACTGAACGCATACGACCCGCCAAGGCCTTAGGTCGTCATCTCTTCCCAACTGCGGTTTTCAGGCTTCCGAACCTTGACCTTATCTCCAACCAGTGCCCAGGGTTGAAAATGATGCAGAAATCAGAACTCCTTCCCCATGGCAAGAAACCTTGTGATTGGCCTGTTGTCCAAAGTTTAGTGTAGTTGAAAGCAGTGTGGCCCATGAGGGGCTGCCCATGCCCGCAGGCCACATTGGTCACAAACACACATTGTGACCCTCAGCCTGAGCCCAGTCCTCATGTAAGGCCTCTCAGTGGCTGGATGAAGAGACAGCATATTGGGCCAGCCATGCCCCTAGGCCCCCATTTTTAACCATAGTTTGGGTTGTCCCTTCACTCTTTCCCAGGGCTCTGCTTTGGAATTCCTCTTTGGTTGGGACACCTGAGGTAACAAACCTGAAAGGAGAACTCCCATCCCACAGATTGACGAAAAACAATTGGGACCGGGCCAAATGCACAGAGAGGAAGATTCGTCCATGGCCCATAAGGCCTCCCCACATTACACGGCCATCATTGATACAAAATCCAGAGACAAAAGCCTGAGCAAGCGCCTCAGACTCGCTCATTCTTTATATCCAGAAGAGTTCTTCTCATGGATTGTAGATTGGGCCTGCCATACCTACGTCACCAAACCTAAACTGAGTTTGTGTTTTCAGACTTCTGTCCTCAAAGTCCTGGGCCACACACCCTCCAGGCTGGGGCCCCTGGAGCCACACATTAGGATGCTACCTACGCCATGCATGGGAATTCTGCACATTCCATTGTCCAAAATCGTACAAATTATGAGAAACCTCCAAAGTCCCCGAGGCCATCCCAATAGTGTAGGTCTCCCGGGACAAACAAGGGCGGTCTGACACCAGCTGAGCATCCACCTTCAGTCATACCATAGATGGATAAACCAAGAGAAGAAGATTAAACCAGACAGGACCCTAAGCCATAATCGGATCCATTGCTTTGGTTTACAGGCATGTCTCCTCAAATGCCTGGATTCCAATACCAGCATAGGGGGTTTCCTGAGGCACCCATCAGAACTAATCTCATCTCCCCAAGGAAACTTGAGCATGGAAGCTATGTCAAAGTTAAGGAGAATTCTTCAGGGTCCCGGTGCCACCGCCCCATTGAAGGCCCCCATGGACACAAACACATATTAGGCCCCATCCTCGGGAAAGACCATTTCAACTCAGCCATTCCCGTTTGCTCCCGCAGAGCCATCAGATCTCAACTGTCTTGTTGCTAGGAGACAATTGGAATGTGAGGCGGTCTTCCCTGGCATCCATCACCTAACGGTGCTCTGTAGTCATTCCGTATGGGATGGGATGTCCTGGAGCTGCCCAAAGGTCTCAATTGTCCCGCACATGGAATCCTTCAAGCGGGCATCCCACAACTCCCACCGTGGGAAACCTCCATGGCCTTGAGACTCCTCTCTGTTCATGAAGGGGCAGTCATGCACAGAAACTCCAACCTGAGCCATCGTCTGATCCTCGCCTTGACTTCAGATGCTTGAGATATTGGTTCAGAACTGCAGGGGGTACCTGCAATGCCCTCGCCCTGAAACCCAAGTCTAGCTTGTCTTCTCAGACTTCCGTTCTCACACCCCTGGCCCAGAAGCCCTCAAGTTTGGCAATTCCGGACCCTCAATGCAGCACTCTGCCTGCCCTCTAGAAAAAAATTATTGCCTCATGAGCTGCCCAGGCACCTTAAATGAGGATAAACCTACACAGCACTCGACTTTACCCAAATTATATAGTCGAACCTGGGCACTAATGCAATGTCTGAAACAACCTGAGCCCGGACCTCCTGACCAACACCCAGACAGCAGACCGCACAGTGAGCACATCAGACCCGCCATGGCCTTAGGTCATCATCTCATCCCTACCTCAGTTTTCAGGCTTCAGAACCGAGACCTTATCTCCAATCACTGCCCAGGGGTGAGTGTGATGCAGAAATCAGAAGTCCTCTTTACCCATGGCAAGAACCCTTGTGGTTGGCACATTGTCCAACGTTCATTGTAGGAGAAACCAGCATTCACCCTGAGGCCCCGCCCATTCTTGAGTGCGACGAGGGCATACACACGCATTGTGACCCTCAGCATGAGTCCTGTCCTCTAGTAAGTCCTCTCAGTGGCTGAACCATTGGATGTCATAATGGGCTTGACATGTCCCTAGGCCCCAATTTATAACCAGATTTCTGATTGTCCAGTCGCCCCTCCCCAGGGCTCTACTCTGGAATCCCTCATTTGGAGGGACACCAGAGGTTAAAAAATAAAACAACAACAACAAAGAAACGGACTTCTTCCATCCCACAGAATGACCACAAACTCTTTGGACTGGGCCAAACCACCAGAGAGTAAGACTCGTCCATTTCCCATGAAGGTACCCAGAAATTTCACCACCATGGGTGACACGATATCCAAGACAAAAACTTCAGCAAAAGCCTCAGACTCGCCCTTTTTTTCAAATCCTGAAGAGTTCTCCTCATGATCTGTAGATCAGTACTGCCATACCTGTGACCCGAAACATAAGCCGAGTTTGTGTTTTCAGACAACTGTCCAAACAGCCGTGGCCTACACAACCTACAGGCTCAGGCCCCTGGAGCCAAACCTGAGCACTGTACTTGCCCTCTGCAAGGGAATTGTGTGTGCCCATTCCAATGGCCAAAATCCTTCTAATAGGAAAAACCTCCAAAGTGCCTGATCCTTCTCACTAGTGGTGGCTTCCCAGGAAATACAGGGGCAATCTGAGCCCATCTGTGCACCTACCTGCACTCAGACCCATCGACAGATGTCCCCAGAGGTAAAAAGGAAAGAAAAGGACCCTAGGCACTAATTAGATCCATTGCTTTGGTTTCCAGGCATCTCTCCTCAGAGGCCTGGATTTCAAAACCAGCATATGGCTGTTTCTTGACTCAACCATCAGAAAATATCTCATCTACACGTGGGAAACTTGCATGTTGGAGCTGTGTCAAAGCCTCTGTTTCAGAGAACCCTTCAGGGCCCCAGTGCCATCGCTTCATTCCAAGGTCTCCATAGACACAAAAGCACATTAGGACCCATCACCATGAGAGTCCATTTCAACTCAGCCTCCTCGGTTGCTCGCCCACATCCAGCAGATCTAACCTGTCTTGTTGCTAGAAGACTATTGGAATGCGAGGTGGGCTACCCAGCCATCCATCCTTAGAACCCTGCTCAGAATCATTGGCCTGGAGACCCAAACAACAGGTCTCAATTGTCCTGCAGAAGACTATTTGCAGTTTGGAGCTGCTCACAACTCCCATCGTGGGAAAACCCCCATGGCCTCGTGATGCCCCCCCCTTCATTAAGGGGCCATCAGGGACAGAAACTCCAACCTGAGTGATAGTCTAACCCTCGCCCTGACTTCAGATGCACGAGATCTCGATTCTGGTCTGTAGATTGTGCCGGCCATGTCCTCACCCAGAAACCAAAGCCTAGCTTGTGTTCTCAGACTTCTGTCCTCAGACTACTGGCCCACAAGCCCTCCAGTTTGGCAATCCAGAACTACAATGAGCACTTGCCGGCCCTCCAGAAGAAAAACATTGTCCTCTGGGGCTACCCAGTAACCCCAAATGAGGATCAACCTGCACCTATCCTGGATGTACCCCAAATACATAGGCTGACCAAGGCACTAATGCCCTTTCTGACACAGCCTGAGCCTGGAACTCCTGTCCCCACCCAAACAGCTGGCCGCACACTGAGCACATCGAGCCGCCATGGCCTTAGGTCATCATCTCTTCCCAACCTCGGTTTTCAGGCTTCAGAACCTAGACATTATCTCCAATCACTGCCCAGGGTTGAAGGTGATGCAGAAATCAGAACTCCTTCCCCATGGCAAGAAACCTTGTGGTTGGCATGTTGTCCAACGTTCAGTGTAGTTGAAACCAGTGTGGCCCATGAGGCCCCGTCCATGCTCACGGGCCACATGGGTCCCAAACACACATTGTGTCCCTCAGCCTGAGCCCAGTCCTCAAGTAAGGCCTCTCAGTGGCTGGATGAAGAGATAGCATGTTGGGCTTGCCATGCCCCTAGGCCCCAATTTTGAACCATAGTTCGGGTTGTCCCTTCAGTCTTCCCCACGGCTTGGCTTTGGAATTCCTCTTTTGGTGGGACACCTGAGGTAACAAAACTGAAAGGGTCCTCCCATCCCATAGATTGTCGAAAAACAATTGGGAAACGTGTCAAATCCTCAGAGAGGAAGATTCGTCCATGGCTCATGAGACCTCCCCGACATTCCACGGCCACCGCTGATACAAAATCCAGAGACAAAAGCCTGAGCAAGCGCCTCAGACTCGCTCATTCTTCATATCCTGAAGAGTTCTTCTCATGGTTTGTAGATCAGGCCTGCCAGACCTACGTCCCCAAACCTAAGCTGTGTTTTTGTTTTCAGACTTCTGTCCTCAAAGTCCTGGGACACAACCCTCCGGCTGGGGCCCCTGGAGCCACACATTAGGACTGTGCCTACCAATCCATGGGAATTCTGCCCATTCCATTGTCCAAAATTGTACAAATTAGGAGAAACCTCCAAAGTCCCTGAGGCCATCCCAATAGTGTAGGTCTCCGTGTACAAACAAGGGCGTTCTGACAACAGCTGACCATCTACCTCCACTCATACCATAGATGGATGTCCCCAGAGAAGAAGATTGAACCAGACAGGATCCTAGGCCATAATAGGATCCATTGCTTTGGTTTAAAGGCATGTCTCCTCAAATACGATTCCAATACGAGCATAGGGGTTTTCCTGAGGAACCCAACAGAACTCATCTCGTCTCCACCAGGAAACCTGTGTATGGGAGCTATGTCAAAAGCTTAGGAGAGTACTTCAGAGTCCCGGTGCCACAGCCCCATTCCAAGGCCCTCATGGACACAAAAACCCATTAGGACCCATCCTCATGGAAAGTCCATTTCAACTCAGCCACCCCGGTTGCTCCCGCAGAGCCATCAGATCTAAACTGTCTTGTTGCTAGGAGACAATTGGAATGCGAGGCGGGCTTCCCAGGCATCATTCCTCGAACTGTGCTCTGGAGTCATTCCATATGGGATGTCCTGGAGCTGTCCAACAGGTCTCAATTGTCCCGCAGAAGGAATCCTTGAAGGGGGCAACCCTCAACTCCCAACGTCGGAAAACCTCAATGGCCTCGAGATTCCGCTCCCTTCATGAAGCGGCCGTCATGCTCAGAAACTCCAACCTGAGCCAACATCTGATCCTCGCCCTGACTTCAGATGCATGAGATATTGGTTCAGATCTGCAGGGGGTACCTGCCGTGCCCTCGCCCTGAAACCCAATTCTAGCTTGTCTTCTCAGACTTCCGTCCTCATACCCCTGGACCCGAAGGCCTCAAGTTTTGCAATTCCGGATCAACAGTGCAGAATTCTGCCTGCCCTGTAGAAAAAAAATTATTGCCTCATGAGCTGCCCAGGCACCTTAAATGAGGATAAACCTACACAGCACTCGACTTTACCCAAATTATATAGTCTAACCTGGGCACTAAAGCACTGTTGGACACAACCTGAGCCCGGACCTCTGACCAACCCCCAGAAAGCTGACCGCACCCTGAGCACATAAGACCCGCCATGCCTTTAGGTCATCATCTCTTCCCTATCTCAGTTTTCAGGCTTCAACACCGAGACATTATCTCCAATCACTGCCAAGGGGTGAGTGTGATGCAGAGATCAGAACTCCTCCTTACGCATGGCAAGAACCCTTGTGGTTGGCACGTTGTCCAACGTTCAGTTTGGAGAAACCAGCATTCACCCTGAGGCCTCGCCCATACTTGAGTGCGATGAGGGCATAAACACGCATTGTGACCCTCAGCATGAGTCCTGTCCTCTAGTAAGTCCTCTCCTTGGCTGGACCATTAGATGTCATAATGGGCTTGACAGGTCCCTAGGCCCCAAGTTTTAACCAGATTTCTGATTGTCCAGTCGCCTCTCCCCAGGGCTCTACTCTGGAATCCCTCATTTGGTGCAACCCCTGAGGTTAAAAAAGAAAACAACAACAACAACAAAAAAAAAACGGACTTCTTCCATCACACAGAATGACCCCAAACTCTTTGGACGGGGCCAAACCACCGGAGAGTAAGACTCGTTCATTTCCCAAGAAGTCACCCAGAAATTTCACCACCGTGAGTGACACGATATCCAGAGACAAAAACTTGAGCAAGAGCCTCACACTCGCCCTTTTTTCAAATTCCGAAAGGTTCTCCTCATGATCTGTAGATCAGTCCGCCCATACCTGTGACCTGAAACATAAGCCGAGGTTGTGTTTTCAGACAACTGTCCAAACAGCCCTGGCCTACACAACCTACAGGCTCAGGCCCCTGGAGCCAAACCTGAGGACTGTACTTGCCCTCTCCAAGGGAATTTTGTGTGCCCATTCCAATGGCCACAACCCTTCTAATAGGAAAAACCTCCAAAGTCCCTGATCCATCTCACTAATGGTGGCTTCCCAGGAAAAACAGGGGCAATCTGTGCCCATCTGAGCACCTACCTGCACTCAGACCCACAGAGAGTTGTCCCCAGAGGTAAAAAGGTAAGAACAGGCCCCTAGACAATAATCAGATCCATTGCTTTGGTTTCCAGGCATCTCTCCTCAGAGGCCTGGATTTCAAAACTAGCATATGGCTGTTTCTTGACTCACCCATCAGAAAACATCTCATCTACACATGGGAAACTTGCACGTTGGAGCTGTGTCAATGCCTCTCTTTTGGAGAACCCTTCAGGGCTCCAGTGCCACCGCTTCATTCCAAGGTCTCCATAGACACAAAAGCACATTAGGACCAATCCACAGGAGAGTCCATTTCAACTCAGCATCCTCGGTTGCTCCCCACAGATCCAGGAGATCTAACCTGTCTGGTTGCTAGGAGACAATTGGAATGCGAGGTGGGCTACCCAGCCATCCACCCTTAGAACCCTGCTCAGAATCATTGGCCTGGAGCCAAACAACAGGTCTCAATTGTCCTGCAGAAGACTCTCTGCAGTTTGGAGCTTTTCACAATTCCCATCGTGGGAAAAAACCCATGGCCTCGTGATGCCCCCCCCCCATTCATGAAGGGGCCATCAGGGACAGAAACTCCAACCTGAGCTATCGTCTGTACCTCGCCCTGACTTCAGATGCACGAGATCTCGATTCAGGTCTGTAGATTGTGCCTGCCATGTCCTCACCCAGAAACCAAAGCCTAGCTTGTGTTCTCAGACTTCTGTCCTCAGACTACTGGCCCACAAGCCCTCCAGTTTGGCAATCCAGAACTGCAATGCAGCACTCTGCCTGCCCTCCAGAAGAAAAACATTGCGCTCTGGGGCTACCCAGTAACCCAAATGAGGATCAACCTGCACCTATTTTGGCTGTACCCCAAATACATAGGCTGACCAGGGCACGAATACCCTTTCTGACACAGCCTGAGCCTGGAACTCTTGGCCCCACCGAGACAGCTGGCCGCACACTGAGCACAACGAGCCGACATGGCCTTAGGTATTCATCTCTTCCCAAACTCAGTTTTCAGGTCAGAACCTAGACTTTATCTCCAATCACTGCCCAGGGTTGAACGTGATGCAGAAATCAGAACTCCTTCCCCATGGCAAGAATCTTGTGGATGGCATGTTGTCCAACGTTCAGTGTAGTTGAAACCAATGTGGCCCATGAGGACCCGCCCATGCTCCCGGGCCACATGGGTCCCAAACACACATTGTGACCCACAGCCTGAGCCCAGTCCTCAAGTAAGGCCTCTCAGTAGCTGGATGAAGAGATAGCATATTGGGCTTGCCATGCCCCTAGGCCCCAATTTTTACCAATGTTCGGGTTGTCCCTCAGTCTTACCCACGCCTTTGTTTTGGAATTCCTCTTTTTGTGGGACCTGAGGTAACAAAATGAAAGGAGTCCTTCCATCCCACAGGTTTACGAAAAACAATTGGGAATCGGGCCAAATCCTCAGAGAGGAAGATTCGTCCATGGCCCATGAGGCCTCCCTGATATTCCACGGCCACCGCTGATACAAAATCCAGAGACAAAAGCCTGAGCAAGCGTCTCAGACTCGCATTGTGACCCTCAGCATGAGTCTTGTCCTCTAGTAAGTCCTCTCAGTGGCTGGACCATTAGATGTCATAATGGGCTTGACATGTCCCTACGCCCCAATTTTTAACCAGATTTCTGATTGTCCAGTCGCCCCTCCCCAGGGCTCTACTCTAGAATCCCTCATTTGGTGGGACACTTGAGGTTAAAAAAGAAAACAACAACAACAAAAAACAGGACGTCTTCCATCCCACAGAATGACCCCAAACTCTTTGGACCGGGCCAAACCACCAGAGAGTACGACTCGTCCATTTCCCATGAAGACACCCAGAAATTTCACCACCGTGAGTGACACGATATCCAGAGACAAAAATTTGAGCAAGAGCCTCACACTCGCTCTTTTTTCAAATCCGGAAGAGTTCTCCTCATGATCTGTAGATCAGTCCTGCCATACCTATGACCGGAAACATAAGCCGAGGTTGTGTTTTCAGACAACTGTCCAAACAGCCCTGGCCTGCACAACCTACAGGATCAGGACCCTGGAGCCAAGCCTGAGGACTGTACTTGCCCTCTGCAAGGGAAATGTGTTTGCCATTTCCAATGGCCACAACTCTTCTAATAGGATAAACACCCAAATCCCTGATCCATCTCTCTAGGGCTGGCTTCCCAGGAAAAACCGGGCAATCAGAGCCCATCTGTGCACCTACCTGCACTCAGACCCATAGACAGTTGTCCCCAGAGGTAAAAAGGAAAGAACAGGCCCCTAGGCACTAATCAGATCCATTGCTTTGGTTTCCAGGCATCTCTCCTCAGACGCCTGGATTTCAAAAGCAGCAATGGCTTTTTCTTGACCCACCCATCAGAAATCATCTCATCTACACATGGGAAACTTGCACCTTGGAGCTCTGTCAAAGCCTCTGTTTTGGAGAACCCGTCAGGGCCCCAGTGCCACCGCTTCATTCCAAGGTCTCGTTACAAACAAAAGCACGCTAGGACCCATCCCCAGGAGAGTCCATTTCAACTCAGCCTCCTTGGTTGCTCCCCCAGATCCAGCAGATCTAACCTGTTTTGTTGCTAGGAGACAATTGGAATGCGAGGTGGTCTACCCAGCCATCCATCCTTAGAACCCTGCTCAGATACATTGGCCTGGAGCCAAACAACAGGTCTCAATTGTCCTGCAGAAGACACTTTGGAGTTTGGAGCTTCTCACAAATCCCATCGTGGGAAAACCCCCATGGCCTCGTGATGCTCCCCCTTCATGAAGGGGCCATAAGGGACAGAAACTCCAACCTGAGCGATCGTCTGATCCTCGCCCTGACTTCAGTTGCACGAGATCTCGATTCCGGTGTAGATTCTGCCTGCCATGTCCTCAACCAGAAACCTAAGCCGAGCTTGTGTTCTCAGACTTCTGTCCTCAGACTACTGGCCCACAAGCCCTACATTTTGACAATCCAGAACTACAATGCTGCACTCTGCCTGCCCTCCAGAAGAAAAACATTGCCCTCTGGGGCTACCCAGTAACCCCAAGTGAGGATCAACCTGCACCTACCTTGGCTGTACCCCAAATACATAGGCTGACCAGGGCACTAATGCCCTTTCTGACACAGCCTGAGCCTGGACTTCCTGGCCCCAACCAGACAGCTGGCCGCACACTGAGCACATTGAGCCGCCATGGCCTTAGGTCGTCATCTCTTCCCAACCTCGGTTTTCAGGCTTTAGATTCTAGACCTTACCTCCAATCACAGCCCAGGGTTGAACGGGATGCAGAAATCAGAACTCCTTCCCCATGGCAAGATACCTTGTGGTTGGCATGTTGTCCAACTTTCAGTGTAGTTGAATGCAGTGTTGCCCATGAGGCCCCGCCATGCTCGCAGGCTACATTGGTCACAAACACACATTGTGACCCTCAGCCTGACCAAAGTCCTCATTTAAGGCCTCTCAGTGGCTGGATGAAGAGATAGCATATTGGGCTTGCCATGCCCCTAGTCCCCAATTTTGAACCATAGTTCTGGTGGTCCCTTCAGTCTTCCCCACGGCTTTGCTTTGGAATTCCTCTTTTCGTGGGACACCTGAGGTAACAAAACTGAAAGGAGTCCTCCCATCCCACAGATTGACGAAAAATAAATGGGAATCAGGCGAAATCCTCATAGAGGTAGATTTGTCCATGGCCCATGAAGCATCCCCGAAATTCTACGGCCATCGCTGATACAAATTCCAGAGACAAATGCCTGAGCAAGCGCCTCAGACTCGCTCTATATTCAAATCTTCATGAGTTCTTCTCATAGTTTGTATATTGGGCCTGCCATACCGACGTCCCCAAAAAAAGCTGAGTTTGTGTATCGGAATCACAATCAGAACTCTGCCTTCCCCATGGCTGTAATGCTTGTTCTTCACATGGAGTCACACCTTCACGTGGGGAACCCTTCATGGCCCCTGAAGCCACGCCAAAACATGAGTGCTGCTTGGGCACAAATTCACACTGTGACCCTAGCATGAGCCCCATGTCAAAGAAAGGCCTGTCAGGTTCGGAATGAAGATCCTGCATATAGTGCCTGCCATGCCCATAGGCACCCAGGACTAACTAGATGGTGTGTATTCCAGTTGAAGGAACCCACTGCTGTGCTCTAGAGGCCCTCTCCTGTGGGTTCCTTTCTGGCAGAAAACAGTACTCTTCACTTCCCACAGAATGAACCCAAACACTTGGGAGCTTGGACAATCCCCCGAGAGGAAGGCTCTTCCTCGGCCCCTGAGGCAACCCCTACCCTGACCGGACACTGTGAACGCAACACCCAGAGACAAAAGCCTGAGCGACTGCCTCCCACTTGCCCTCCTTTGATATCCAGAGAATCTCCCCTCACGGACTGGAGTTCAGAGCTGCCATTACCTTGGCCCCTTCCTGAGCCAAGTTTGCTTTTTCAGACATCAGTCCCCACAGCCCTGGCAAACACAGCCTCTAGGCTGGGTCCTCTGGAGCCATACAACAGGACCGTGCCTGCTCTCTCCTGGGAAACTGTGTCCATTCCTTTGGCCACACACCTCCAGAATATGAGAAACCTCAAGGCCCCCGAGGAAATCCCACTACTGGGAGCCTCCCAGGACACACAGGGGCATTCGGACACAAGCTGAGCAGCTACCTCCACGAAGGCATGCACACAGATGTCAAGAGATAGAAGGTTGAGCCGGACAGGCCCTTAGGTTGTAATCTCAACTCTTGCTTTGGGTTCCAGGTGTTACTCCTCAGAGGCTTTGCTTCGAAGAAGAGGATATGGGGCTTTCCTGAGGCACTGAACAGAAATCCTCTCGTATCCACATGGGGAGCTTTCTTACTGGGGATGTATCAAAACCTTCAGGGAGTGCCCAAGCAGCACTTGAGTGCTGATTGGGAACAAATTCACACTGTGACCCTAGCATGAGCCCCATGTCAAAGAAAGGCCTGTCAGGGCCTGGACCAAGAGCCCGCATATGGGGCTTGCCAAGACCCTATGCACCCAATCCTCACCAGGGTTTGAGTTTTCCAGTCGCCCCGCCCGTACCTGGGGCTCTGATCTGGAATCCCTTTCTTGGAGAGACACATGAGCCAGACAACACTACTCCACCCTTCCCACAAAATGACCCCAATCTTGGAAGCTGGGAAAAATCCCCAGAGAGGGATACTCGTCCACAGTCCCTGAGGCCACCCCTCAAATCCACGGCTATCCCGGACACAGCATCCAGAGACAAAAGCCTGAAGGAACGCCTCCAACTCGCCCTTGTTTCAGAGGCACAGGGTTCCCTCTCGGGCTGTACCTCCAGCCTGCCATACCTTAGGCACCACTCATAAGCTGAGTTTGTGTTTTCAGACTTCTGTGCCCACAGCCTGGACCCACACACCTCCAGGCTAGTGCCTCTGGAGCCACAGCGAAAGATTGTGCCTGCCCTCTCCAAGGAAAGTGTGCCCAATCCATTGACCACAACCCTACAGGTTAGGGAAAAGCTCCAAGGCCCCTGAGGACATCAATAGTGTAGGCCACCCTGGACTAAGAGGGGCTCTCTGACACCAGCGGAGCAACTATCTCCACTTAGACTCTCAGAAAGTGTCCCCAGAGACAGAAGGTTGAAATGGACAGGCCCCTAGGCCCTAATCTGAACCTTAGATTTGGTTTCCATGTGTCCATCCTCAGAGGACTGTTTTCGTAGACCAGCACACGGGGCTTTTCTGAGGCACCAAACCAAACCTCTCTCGTCTCCACATGGGGAGCTTTCTTACTGGGGATGTATCAAACCCTTCAGGTAGGAGAGTTCCGCAGGGCCACTGAACAACCAGCACATTCCAAGGTCTCCATGGACCCAAACGCACATTATGACGCATCCTCAGGAGAGGCCATTTCAACTAAGCCCCCTGGGTCCGTGTTCCAGAGGCCCCAGATCAAACATATCTTATCGCTAATGGCCAATTGGAATGCGAGGCATGCTGTACAGGGATCCATCCTTCGAACCCTGCTCTCCAGTCCTTCCGTATGGTATGTCCTGGAGCCATGCAACAGGACTCGAATGTCCCGCAGAAGCAAACCTTGTGCTTTGGGGCAACCTCCAAACTCAGCGTGGGAAAACTTCCTTGGCCTCATGAGGCCCCCGCTTCATGAAGGTGCCATCATGGACACATACTCCAGCCTCAGCCAACGTATGATCCTCAGCCTGGCTTCAGATGCAGGAGATTTTGATTCAGCCTCTGCAGAGTGGGCCTGTTCTGCCCTTGGCTCCAATCCTCGCCCTAGCTTGTGTTTTCAGACTTCCGTCCTCTCACTCCTGGCCCACAAGCCCTCCCTACTGGGAATTCTGGATCCACAAAGAAGCACTCTGCCTGCCTCCCAGGAGAAAAACATTGTCTATGGTGCTGCCCAGAAACCCCAAATGAGGATCAAACTGCTTGGCCCTAGGCAAAACCACAATTGCATAGGCTACCTTAAACACTGATGCTCTGTCGCAAATAGCCTGAGCCCAGACCTTCCAACAGACCCCGACACAGCTGGCTGCACACCCAGCACATTGGACCCGCCACTGCCTTAGGCCACCATCTATTCCCAACCTGGGTTTTCAGTCATCGGAACCTAGACCTTATATCCCATCCCTGCAGGGGGGGGGAACCCCTCTGATGCACACAAGTCAAAACCCCTCCTACCCCATGGCAAGAAACCTTGCTGCTGGCAGTGAGTCAAACCTTCAGTGTAGGAAAAACGACATGGCCAATGAGGCAACGCCCAAGCGTTAGGGCCGCCTTGGGCACAAACACACATTGTGACCCTCAGCGTGAGTACCTTATTCAAGTAACGCCTCTCAGTGACTGGACCAAGAGCCCGCATATGTGGCTTGCCATGCCCATAGGCACCCAGGACTAACTAGATGGTGTGTATTCCAGTTGAGGGAACCCACTGCTGTGGTCTAGAGTCCCTCTCCTGGGGGGTCCCCTGTGGCAGAAAACAGTACTCTTCCTTTCCCACAGAATGAACCCAAACACTTGGGAGCTTGGACAATCCCCCGAGAGGAAGGCTCTTCCTCGGCCTCTGAGACAACCCCTACCCTGACCGGACACTGTAAACGCAACACCCAGAGACAAAATCCTGAGTGACTGCCTCCCACTTGCCTCCTTTGATATCCAGAGGATCTCCCCTCACGGACTGGAGATCAGTCCTGCCATTACCTTGGCCACTAGCTGAGCCAAGTTTGCTTTTTCAGACATCTGTCCCCACAGCCCTGGCAAACACAGCCTCTAGGCTGGGTCCTCTGGAGCCATACCACAGGACCGTGCCTGCTCTCTCCTGGGAAACTGTGTCCATTCCTTTGGACACACACCTCCAGAATATGAGAAACCTCAAGGCCCCCGAGGACATCCCACTACTGGGAGGCTCCCTGGACACACAGGGGCATTCGGACACAAGCTGAGCTGCTACCTCCACGAAGGCATGCACACAGATGTCAACAGAGATAGAAGGTTGAGCCGGACAGGCCCTGAGGCCGTAATCTCAACTCTTGCTTTGGGTTCCAGGTGTTACTCCTCAGAGGCTTTGGTTCGAAGAACAGGATATGGGGCTTTCCTGAGGCACTGAACAGAACTCCTCTCGTCTCCACATGGGAAGCTTCCCTGTTGGAGCTGTGTCAAACACCTCAGTTTGGAAAACCCTGCAGAGTCCCTGAGCCACCTCCACATTCCAAGGTCTCCCAGGCCACCAAGCCACAGTAGGACTCATCTTCAGGAGAGTCCATTTCAACTCTCCCCTCTGGGTAGCCCACCCAGGAGCCTGCAGATTGAGCCTGCCTTGTCCTGACTAAAGAGTGGGAATATGAGGTGGCGTTCCCAGGCATCCATGCTTAGACACCTGCTCTCGAGTCTTTCCGTATGGGGCCTCCTGGAACCATCCAATAGGACTCGACTGTCGTGCAGAAGGAAACCTTGAGGTTTGGAGTAGTTCACAAATCCCATCGTAGGCAAACCTCCCTGGCCTAATGAAGCCCTCACCCTTCAGGAAGAGGCCATGCTGGACAAAAACTCTAGCCTGAGGCACGTCTCATAGTTGACATGACCTCAGTGCAGGAGATCTCGATTCAGCCTCTGCAGAGTGGGCCTGCCGTGCCCTCGGTCCCAAACCTCACGCTAGCTTGTGTTTTCAGACTTCCTTCCTCACACTCCTGGCAAACAAGACCTCCGGACCAGGAACTCCAGAACCCAAACCCAGCCCAGTGTCTGCCCAACGGAAGAAAAACGTTTCCCTGTGGGGCTCTCCAGAAAACCCAGATGAGGATCAACCTGCTCGGGCCTCGACGGTCCCCGAACTGGATATGCTGCTCTGGGCACTCATGCTCTGTCTGACACAACCTGAAGCCAGACGTCCAGAGAGACAAGGAGACAGCTGGCCGCACACCCAGCACTTTGGACACGCCATGGTCTTATGCCGTCACCTCTTCCTAACCTTGGTTTTCAGATATCTGAACCCAGACATTATATCAATTCTCCACACAGCTGGGTATAGCAAGCACAAAACAGAACTCCTCCTTCCCCATGGCTGTCAAGCTTGCTCTTGGCATGGAGTCACACCTTCAGGGTGGGAGAAACCTTCATGGCCCCTGATGCCACGCCCAAACTTGAGTGCTGCTTGGGCACAAATTCACACTGTGACCCTCAGCATGAGCCCCATGTCAAAGAAAGGCCTGTCAGGGCCTGGACCAAGAGCCCGCATATGGGGCTTGCCAAGACCCTATGCACCCAATCCTCACCAGTGTTTGAGTTTTCCAGTCGCCCCACCCGTACCTGGGGCTTTGCTCTTGAATCCCTTTCTTGGAGAGACCCATGAGCCAGACAACACGACTCCACCCTTCCCACAAAATGACCCCAAACTCTTGGGAGCTGGGACAAATCCCCAGAGAGGGATACTCGTCCACAGTCCCTAAGGCCACCGCTCCAATCCACGGCTATCCCGGACACAACATCCAGAGACAAAAGCCTGAAGGAACGCCTTCCACTCGCCCTTGTTTCAGAGGCCCAGGAGCTCCCTCTCGGGCTGTACATCCGGCCTGTCATACCCTAGGCGCCACTCATAAGCTGACTTTGTGTTTTAAGACTTCTGTGCCCACAGCATGGACCCACACAACCTCCAGGCTAGGGCCTCTGAAGCCACAGCGAAAGATTGTGCCGGCCCTCTCTAAGGAAAGTGTGTCCAATCCATTGACCACAACCCTACAGTTTAGGGAAAAGATCCAAGGCCCCTGAGGCCATCAATAGGTAGGCCACCCTGGACTAAGAGGGGCTCTCTGACACCAGCAGAGCAACTATCTCCACTTAGACTCTCAGACAGTGTCCCCAGAGACAGAAGGTTGAAATGGACAGGCCCCCAGGCCCTAATCTGAACCTTAGCTTTGTTTCCATGTGTCCGTTCTCAGAGGACTGTTTTCGTAGACCAGCACATGGGGCTTTTCTGAGGCACCAAACCAAGCATCTCTCGTCTCCACATGGGCAGCTTTCTTACTGGGGATGTATCAAACCCTTCAGGTAGGAGAGTTCCGAAGGGCCACCGAACAACCAGCACATTCCAAGGTCTCCATGGACCCAAACGCACATTATGACGCATCCTCAGGAGAGGCCATTTCAACTCAGCCCCCTGGGTAGCGTGCCCCAGAGGCAGCAGATCAAACATATCTTGTCGCTAATGGCCAATTGGAATGCGAGGAATGCTGTACAGGGATCCATCCTTCGAACCCTGCTCTCCAGTCCTTCCATATGGTATGTCCTGGAGCCAAGCAACAGGACTCGAATGTCCCGCAGAAGGAAACCTTGTGGTTTGGGGCAACCTCCAAACTCAGCGTGGGAAAACTTCCTTGGCCTCATGAGGCCCCCGCTTCATGAAGGTGCCATCATGCACACATACTCCAGCCTCAGCCAACGTATGATCCTCAGCCTGACTTCAGATGCAGGAGATTTTGATTCAGCCTCTGCAGAGTGGACCTGCTCTGCCCTTGGCTCCAATCCTCACCCTAGCTTGTGTTTTCAGACTTCCGTCCTCACACTCCTTGCCCACAAACCCTCCCTACTGGGAATTCCGGGGCCACACTGAAGCACTCTGCCTGCCTCCCAGGAGAAAAACATTGTCTATGGTGCTGCCCAGAAACCCCAAATGAGGATCAAACTGCTTGGCCCTCGGCAACACCCCAATTGCATAGGCTACCTTAAACACTGATGCTCTGTCGAAAATAGCGTGAGCCCAGACCTTCCAATAGACACCGACACAGCTGGCTGCTCTCCTACGACATTGGACCCGCCACTGCCTTAGGCCAGCATCCATTCCCAACCTGGGTTTTCAGTCATCGGATCCTAGACCTTATCTCCAATCCCTGCACAGGGGGGAACATGATGCACAAATCAGAACCCCTCCTTCCCCATGGCAAGAAAACTTGCTGCTGGCAGTGAGTCAAAACTTCAGTGTAGGAAAAACGACATGGACCATGAGGCAACGCCCAAGCGTTAGGGCCGCCTTGGGCACAAACACACATTGTGACCCTCAGCGTGAGTACCTTATTCAAGTAACGCCTCTCAGTGACTGGACCAAGAGCCCGCATATGTGGCTTGCCATGCCCATAGGCACCCAGGACTAACTAGATGGTGTGTATTCCAGTTGAGGGAACCCACTGCGGTGGTCTAGAGTCCCTCTCCTGGGGGGTCCCCTGTGGCAGAAAACAGTACACTTCCCTTCCCACAGAATGAACCCAAACACTTGGGAGCTTGGACAATCCCCCGAGAGGAAGGCTCTTCCTCGGCCTCTGAGACAACCCCTACCCTGACCGGACACTGTGAACGCAACACCCAGAGACAAAATCCTGAGTGACTGCCTCCCACTTGCCCTCCTTTGATATCCAGAGGATCTCCCCTCACGGACTGGAGATCAGTCCTGCCATTACCTTGGCCACTAGCTGAGCCAAGTTTGCTTTTTCAGACATCTGTCCCCACAGCCCTGGCAAACACAGCCTCTAGGATGGGTCCTCTGGAGCCATACCACAGGACCGTGCCTGCTCTCTCCTGGGAAACTGTGTCCATTCCTTTGGACACACACCTCCAGAATATGAGAAACCTCAAGGCCCGCGAGGACATCCCACTACTGGGAGGCTCCCTGGACACACAGGGGCATTCGGACACAAGCTGAGCAGCTACATCCACGAAGGCATGCACACAGATGTCAACAGAGATAGAAGGTTGAGCCGGAAAGGCCCTTAGGCCGTAATCTCAACTCTTGCTTTGGGTTCCAGGTGTTACTCCTCAGAGGCTTTGGTTCGAAGAACAGGATATGGGGCTTTCCTGAGGCACTGAACAGAACTCCTCTCGTCTCCATATGGGAAGCTTCCCTGTTGGAGCTGTGTCAAACACCTCAGTTTGGAAAACCCTGCAGAGTCCCTGAGCCACCTCCACATTCCAAGGTCTCCCAGGCCACCAAGCCCCAGTAGGACTCATCTTCAGGAGAGTCCATTTCAACTCTCCCCACTGGGTAGCTCACCCAGGAGCCTGCAGATTGAGCCTGCCTTGTCCTGCCTAAAGAGTGGGAATATGAGGTGGCGTTCCCAGGCATCCATGCTTAGACACCTGCTCTCGAGTCTTTCCATATGGGGCCTCCTGGAACCATCCAATAGGACTCGACTGTCGTGCAGAAGGAAAGCTTGAGTTTTGGAGTAGTTCACAAATCCCATCGTAGGCAAACCTCCCTGGCTTCATGAAGCCCCCACACCCTTCAGGAAGAGGCCATGCTGGACAAAAACTCTAGCCTGAGGCACGTCTCATAGTTGACATGACCTCAGTGCAGGAGATCTCGATTCAGCCTCTGCAGAGTGGCCCTGCCGTGCCCTCGGTCCCAAACCTCACGCTAGCTTGTGTTTTCAGACTTCCTTCCTCACACTCCTGGCAAACAAGCCCTCCGGACCAGGAACTCCAGAACCAAAACCCAGCCCAGTGTCTGCCCAACGGAGGAAAAACGTTTCCCTGTGGGGCTCTCCAGAAAACCCAGATGAGGATCAACCTGCTCGGGCCTCGACGGTCCCCGAACTGGATATGCTGCTCTGGGCACTCATGCTCTGTCTGACACAGCCTGAAGCCAGACGTCCAGAGAGACAAGGAGACAGCTGGCCGCACACCCAGCACTTTGGACACGCCATGGTCTTATGCCGTCACCTCTTCCTAACCTTGGTTTTCAGATATCTGAACCCAGACATTATATCAATTCTCCACACAGCTGGGTATAGCAAGCACAAAACAGAACTCCTCCTTCCCCATGGCTGTCAAGCTTGCTCTTGGCATGGAGTCACACCTTCAGGGTGGGAGAAACCTTCATGGCCCCTGATGCCACGCCCAAACTTGAGTGTTGCTTGGGCACAAATTCACACTGTGACCCTCAGCATGAGCCCCATGTCAAAGAAAGGCCTGTCAGGACCTGGACCAAGAGCCCGCATATGGGGCTTGCCAAGCCCCTATGCACCCAATCCTCACCAGTGTTTGAGTTTTCCAGTCGCCCCACCCGTACCTGGGGCTTTGCTCTTGAATCCCTTTCTTGGAGAGACCCATGAGCCAGACAACACGACTCCACCCTTCCCACAAAATGACCCCAAACTCTTGGGAGCTGGGACAAATCCCCAGAGAGGGATACCCGTCCACAGTCCCTGAGGCCACCGCTCCAATCCACGGCTATCCCGGACACAACATCCAGAGACAAAATCCTGAAGGAACGCCTTCCACTCGCCCTTGTTTCAGAGGCCCAGGAGCTCCCTCTCGGGCTGTACATCCGGCCTGTCATACCCTAGGCGCCACTCAAAAGCTGACTTTGTGTTTTCAGACTTCTGTGCCCACAGCATGGACCCACACATCCTCCAGGCGAGGGCCTCTGGAGCCACAGCGAAAGATTCTGCCTGCCCTGTCTAAGGAAAGTGTGCCCAATCCATTGAACACAACCCTACAGGTTAGGGAAAAGCTCCAAGCCCCTGAGGCCATCAATAGTGGAGGCCACCCTGGACTAAGAGAGGCTCTCTGACACCAGCGGAGCAACTATCTCCACTTAGACTCTTCGACAGTGTCCCCAGAGACAGAAGGAGGATATGGACAGGCCCCCAGGCCCTAATTTGAACCTTAGCTTTGGTTTCCATGTGTCCGTCCTCAGAGGACTGTTTTCGTAGACCGGCACACGGGGCTTTTCTGAGACACCAAACCAAACCTCTCTCGTCTCTACATGGGGAGATTTCTTACTGGGCATGTATCAAACCCTTCAGGTAGGAGATTTTCACAGGGCCACTGAACAACCAGCACATTCCAAGGTCTCCATAACCCAAACGCACATTATGACGCATCCTCAGGAGAGGCCATTTCAACTCGGCTCCCTGGGTAGCGTGTCCCAGAGGCAGCAGATCAAAAATATTTTGTTTCTTATGGCCAAGGGGAATGCGAGGCATGCTGTACAGGGATCCATCCTTCAAACCCTGCTCTCCAGTCCTTCCGTATGGTATGTCCTGGAGCCATGCAACAGGACTCAAATGTCCCGCAGAAGGAAACCTTGTGGTTTGGGGCATCCTCCAAACTCAGCGTGCGAACACTTCCTTAGCCTCATGAGGCCCCCGCTTCATGAATGTGCCATCATGGACACATACTCCAGCCTCAGCCAACGTCTGATCCTCAGCCTGACTTCAGATGCAGGAGATTTTGATTCAGCCTCTGCAGAGTGGGCCTGCTCTGCCCTTGGCTCCAATCCTCACCCTAGCTTGTGTTTTCAGACTTCCGTCCTCACACTCCTGGCCCACAAACCCTCCCTACTGGGAATTCTGGGGCCACACTGAAGCACTCTGCCTGCCTCCCAGGAGAAAAACATTGTCTATGATGCTGCCCAGAAACCCCAAATGAGGATCAAACTGCTTTGCCCTCGGCAACACCCCAATTGCATAGGCTACCTTAAACACTGATGCTCTGTCGCAAATAGCCTGAGCCCAGACCTTCCAACAGACACCGACACAGCTGGCTGCACACCCAGCACATTGGACCCGCCACTGCCTTAGGCCACCATCCATTGCCAACCTGGGTTTTCAGTCATCGGAACCTAGACCTTATCTCCAATCCCTGCACAGGGGGAACCTGATGCACAAGTCAGAACCCCTCCTTCCCCATGGCAAGAAACCTTGCTGCTGGCTGTGAGTCAAACCTTCAGTGTAGGAGAAAACGGCAAACCTGCCGGGCCTCATGAAGCCCCCGATATCCTTCAGGGAGAGGCCATCATGGACAAAAACTCTAGCTTGAAGCACGTCTCATAGTAGACATGACCGCAATGCAGGAGATCTTGATTCAGCCTCTGCAGAGTGGCCTGCCTTGCCCTCGGTCCCAAACCTCACGCTAGCTTGTGTTTTCAGACTTCCTTCCTCACACTCCTGGCAAACAATCCCTCCAGAGTAGGAATTGCAGAACCACAAGCCAGCCCAGTGACTGCCCACTGGTAGAAAACGTTTACTTGTGGGGCTCTCCATAAAACCCAGATGAGGATCAACCTGCTCTTGCCTCGACGGCACTCAGATTTGATAGGCTGCTCTGGGCACTAATGCTCTGCCTTTCACAGCCTGATGCCAGACGTCCAGACAGGCAAGGAGACAGCTGGCCACACACCTAGCACTTCTGACACGCCATGGTCTTATGCCGTTATCTCTTCCTAACCTTGGTTTTCAGATATCTAAACCCAGATATTATATCAATTCCCCACACTGTTGGGCATCTGAATCACAAATCAGAACTCCTTCTTCCCCATGGCTGTAAGGCTTGCTCTTGGCATGGAGTCACACCTTCAGGGTGGGAGAAACCTTCATTTCCCCTGAAACCACGCCCAAACTTGAGTGCTGCCTTGGGCACAAATTCACTCTGTGACCCTCAGCATGAGCCCAATATCAAAGAAAGGCCTGTCAGGGCCTTGACCAAGAGCCCGCATATGGGGCGTGCCAAGCCCCTATACACCCAATTCTCACCTGTGTTTGAGTTTTCCAGTCTCCCCCCCGTTCCTGGGGCTCTGCTCTGGAATCACTTTCTTGGAGAGACACATGAGCCAGACAACAGGACTCCACCCTTCCCCCAAAATGACCCCAAACTCCTGTTAGCTGGGACAAATCCCCAGAGAGGGATACTTGTCCACAGTCACTGAGGCCACCCCCTACAATCTACGGCTATCCTGGACGCATCCAGAGACAAAAGCCTGAAGGAATCTCGCCCTTGATTCACAAGCCAAGGAGCTCACTCTCTATCTGTACATCCGGCCTGCCATACCCTCGGCGCCACTCATAAGCTGAGTTTGTGTTTTCAGACTTCTGTGCCCACAGCCTGGACCCACACACCCTCCAGGCTAGGGCATTTGGAGCCACAGCGAAAGATTGTGCCTGCCCTCTCCAAGGAAAGTGTGCCCAATCCATTGACCACAACCCTACACGTTAGGGAAAAGCTCCAAGGCCCCTGAGGCCATCCTGATAGTGTAGGCTGCCCTGGACTAAAAGGGGCACTCTGACACCAGCTGAGCCATTATCACCACTTAGACTCTCAGACAGTGTCCCCAGAGACAGAAGATTAAAATGGACAGGCCCTTAGGCCCTAATATGAACCTTAGCTTTAGTTTTCATGTGTCTGTCCTCAGAGGACTGGTTTCGTATACCAGCATATTAGGTTTTTCTGAGGCTCCAAACCAAACCTCTCTCGTCTCCACATGGAGTGCTTTCTTACTGGATCTGTATCAAACCCTTCTGGTCGGAGAATTCCGCAGGGCCACAGTACAACCATCACATTCCAAGGTCTCCATGGACAGAAACACACATTATGACGCATCCTCAGGAGAGGCCATTTCAACTCAGCCCGCTGGTTAGCTTGCCCCAGAGCCAGCAGATCAAACATATCTTGTCGTTAATGGCCAAAGGGAATGCGAGGCATGCTGTTCAGGGATCCATCCTTTGAACCCTCCTCTTCAGTCCTTCCGTATGGTATGTACTGGAGCCACTCAACAGGTCTCGACTGTCTCGCAGAAGGAATCCTTGTGGTTTGTGGCAACCTCCAAACTCAGCGTGGGAAAATTTCGTTGGCCTCATGAGGCACCTGCTTCATGAAGGTGCCATAAAGGGCACAATCCAACCTCAGCCAACGTCTGATCCTCAGCCTGACTTCAGATGCATGAGATATCCTTTCAGCCTTTGCAGAGTGTGCCTGCTCCCAACCTCACCCTATCTTTTGTTTTCAGACTCTACCCTAGCACTCCTGGCCCAAAAGCCCTCATGATTGGGAATTCTGGTTCCAGAACGAAGCACTCTGCCTGCCCCCCAAAGAAAAACATTGTCTATGGCATTGCTCAGAAACCCCAAATGAAAATCAACCTGCTCAGCCCTCGGCAACACCCCAATTGTATAGGCTACCCTAAACACTATGCTCTGTCTTACATAGCCTGAGCCCAGACCTTGTGAGAGACATTGAGACAGTTGGCTTCACACCCAGCACATCGAACCTGCCATGGGTTAGGCCATTTCATCCCTTCCCATTGACCTGGGTGTCTTCCTGGAGGTATATTCTGAGGCTGTGTCAGACTATGCATTTTTTCTGGAGCTTCCTATGGAATTGGGGTGGTATTAGGGGCCTTGCAATTTTCTCTTAATCTGGTGGGTTGGGAAACTGAGACAGGCTGACATTCCTTGGGAGAGCTGGCCCAGTGCTGTTGTGTGTTCCTGGAGGCCCCATCCTGGAGGGCATATGGGTCAGGACTCTGGGTCTAAAGTCTTCAGACACAAACTCGGGTAAGAGTTAAGCTCGAGGTGATGGCAGACCCAATCTGCAGACCCTGAGCGAAGCATCTCCAGATATGAAATTCGGACGGCTGTGAGGCAGGAGCACAGTCTTTTCTGTCTGACTTGTTTGTCTATGAAGGCCACGAAATGGAGGGGTGGCCTCATGGGTCCATGTGAGATTCTACCTCTCTGGGAATTCTGCTCGGCACCCAAGAGTTTGGTGTATTTCCGGGGGATGGGAGGAGCGCAGTTTTCTGAGTCAGGGATCCCGTCCAAACAGCCATTCCAGAGATGGGTCCTGGGTTCTGGAGCCTGGATCACCGCAACAAGGCTTAGGATTTGGGCCTAGGGTCCTGCTCTATGTTTTCCTGGTACAGCTCCCGAGTGTTCTTGTTGGAAATGGGTGTCATTCTGAGGGTCACAATGCCTGTTTTTGCCCAGATGCCCATGCTGAGTGGGTGTGACCTCATGGGCTATGCACTTGTCTCCCACTCTGAGGGTTGGACTGCCATCTCAACATTCAGTTTTCCTGCCATGGGGAAGGAGGTGTACTTTTTTATGCTTCAGGTTCCCCCATGGGCAGGAATTTGAGCTAAGTTCTGGGACAGGTGCCTGAATACCCAGTTCACTTTGAGATGAGGTCCTCGGGCCAAGGCAGGACCCACCTGCAGAAAATGAGGCCTGCTTTCTGGGTGGCTGTCAGGAGCTCGGGCTCGAGCTGTGTCAGACAGAACATTCGTGGAGAGTACGGCCTATGATATTGGGGTGCTTTTGAGAGCTGTGCAACTGGATCCTCATGGGGGATTTTTGCACAGACCCTTTCTTCACTTCTTCTATCTGGTGAGCAGGCAGATGGCTGCATTACGGCTCCAGAATATCCAAGTTGGAGGGTTTGCAGGCGAGGAGTGTGAGGACAGAAGTATGAAAACATAAGCTACGGTTACGCTCAGTGCCGAGCACATGTCTATTCCAATGTACAGCAGTTGTTTCGAGATCTTCAGCACCTGGGCGAGGGGAAGATGTCTGCTCACGCTGGAGTTTGTATCCATGATGGCCAACAAATGGTGGGGAGGCCTCAAGAATTCTTGGAGGTTTTTCCAAGCTGGAGCTTGTGAGCTGCTCCAAACATCAAAGGTGTCCTACTAAGGGGCAGCAGAAGTCTTCTTACAGGGCTCCAGGGTCCCCCATATGGAAGATTCGATAGCAATGCTCTCTGAATGGAGGCCTGGGAAGCCAATCTCGTGTTACCATTGCAGCTGAGGAACAGGGTAAGCTTGAACCAATGACACTGATTCCAAGTTCCAAGTGATTTGCGTTGATGAAAGTTCTCAGTCTAACAGGTCCCAATGCTGCTTGGTGTCCAGGGAGACCTTAGAATGTGGTGGCGGCTCTCTGACCATTGAGGATTCCCTATCCTTAGGATTAGACCCAGTACCCAGGAGCCAGGTTTCCTTCTTGGGACAGGAGGTGTGCTCTTGTATGGCTCACGGACCACAGGTTGGACCATATGCTTGAATTTCCAGAACAGACCTCTAGGAAGAGAGACCTCAAAACATAAGCTAGGGTTCTGATGAGGTTTTAGGGCCATGGAAGTTTCAATCTTCGGACTAAGTGCCATTGGCCTGCATGTCATCCTGGAGGTAGGTGCTGAGGCTGTGTCAGGCTGTGCACTTTTTCCAGAGTGGCCTATGATATTGGGGTGCAGTCAGGGGCCTTGCAGTTTTCTCCTAATCTGGACATTTTGGGAAACTGAGATGGGCAGGGTTTCCTCAGGAGAGCAGGGCCAGTGATGTCATGTGTTTCTCGAGGCCCCATCCTGGAGGTCATGTGTGTCAGGACTTTGGGACCAAAGACTTTAGACACAACCTCGGATAAGAGATAGGAGTGAGGTGATGGCAGTCCGAATCTGAAGACCCTGAGGGAAGCTCCTCAGAATTTGAAATTCAGGTGGCTGGGAGGGAGGAGCACAGGCTTTTCTGTCTGGATTTTGTGTCTAGGATTGCCACTAAATGGAGGGGTGACCTCATGTGTCCATGGGATATTCTTCCACTCTGGTGATTCTGCTTGGCACCCAAGAGTTTGATTTCTTTCTGGGGAAGAGGAAAAGACTGTATTCCATCTCTGGGATCCTGTCCAAACAGGGATTCCAGAGATGGGTTCTGGGTCCAGACACTGGGAAAACTTAACCAAAGCTTCGATTTGGGTTCCTGGTCCAGATCCCAAGGGGGATCTTTGGAAAGGGGTCTCATTCTGAGGGTCACAATGCCTGTTTGTGCCCAGCTGCCCATCCTGTGTAGGCATGGTCTCATGGACCATGCACCTGGTTCACACTCAGCGTTGTACAGCCATCTCAACATTCAGTTTTCTGGCCATGGGGAAGGAGGAGCACTCTTTTGTGCTTCCGAGTCCCCTATGGGCAGGAATTTGAGCTAAGTCTGGGACAGGTACCTGAATATCCAGATTGCTTCAAGATGATGGCCTCGGGCCAAGGTTGGACCCACCTGGAGGATATGGGGCCCACTATCTGGGTGGCTGACAGGAGGTCGGGGATCAGGCGGTGTCAGATAGACAATTTATGCAGAGGTCGGTCTATTATATTGGGGTGCCATTGAGGGCCGTGCAGGAGGATCCTCATGTGGGTTTCTGCGAAGACCCATAGGGCACTTCTTTCTGGTGGGCAGGCAGAAAGCTGCACTGTGGCTTCAGAATTCCCAATATGGAGGGCTTGTAGGCGAGGAGTGTGAAGACAGAAGTCTGAAAACACAAGCCACGGATAAGCTCAGTCCCGACCACAGGACCATTCCATTGTGCAGTGGTTGTTTCGAGATTTCCAGCACCTGAGTATGGGCGAGGGTCAGATGTCTGCTCACGCTGGGTTTGCATCCATGATGGTCAACGAATTGTGGGGTGGCCTCAATAATTCTTGGAGATTTTCCCAAGCAGGACCTTGTGAGCTGCTCCAAACAGCAAGGTGTCCTACTGTGGGACAGGGGAAGTCCGCTTACAAGGCTCCAGGGTCCCCCATATAGAAAGATTCGACAGCAGAGGTCTCTGAATGGGGACCTGGGAAGTCTTCCTTGCATGACCATTGCAGCTGAGGAACATTGCAGGCTTGATCTGCTGGTTTTTGTTCAAATTTCCAAGTGATCTAAGTTGACGGATGTTCTCAGTCTAATGAGTCACAATTTTTCTTGGTGTCCAGGGAGACCTTAGAATGTGGTGGTGAGGGTGCCTGGGTGGCTCAATGGGCTAAGCCGCTGCCTTCGGCTCAGGTCATGATCTCAGGGTCCTGCGATTGAGTCCCGCATCGGGCTCTCTGCTCAGCAGGGAGCCTGCTTCTTCCTCTCTCTCTCTCTGCCTTCCTCTATGCCTACTTGTGATCTCTCTCTGTCAAATAAATAAATAAAATCTATATAAAAAAAAAGAATGTGGTTGTGGGTCTGTGGCCATGCAGGATTCTCCTACCTGAGGGTTAGACCCAGTTCCCAGGAGCCAGGTTCCCTTCTCGGGACAGGAGGGGTTCTCTTGTATGGCTCAGGGACCACATGTCGGATCATATGTTGGATTTCAAGACCAGGCCTCTGGGCACAGAGGCCTGAATATCTAGGCTAGGGTTCTTATGAGGTTGTAGGGGCATGTCATCCTCAACCTTCGGACTTAGGGACTTTGACCTGTGAGTCTTCCTGGAGGTAGATGCTCAGGCTGTGTCAGACTGTGCATTTTTTCCAGAGTGGCCTATGAAATTGGGGTGGGCTCAGGGGCCTTGCAGGCTTTTCCTAATCTGGAGGGTTTGTGCAACTGAGACCGCAGAATTTCATCCAGAGATCAGGCCCAGTGATGTAGTGTGGTTCTGTCAGCCCCATCCTGCAGGGAATGTGGTTAAGGGCTCTGGGACCAAAGTCTTCAGACACAAAATTGTGTATCAATTAGGAGGGAGGTGATGGCAGCCCCGATCTGCAGACGCTGAGGGCAGCTCCTCAGGATTTGAAATTCGTGTGGCTGGGAGGCAGGAGCAGAGGCTTTTCTGTCTGGATTGTGTCTAGGATGGCCTTGGAATGGTGGGGTGTCCTCATGTGTCCATGGAATATTCTACCTCTCTGGGGATTCTGCCCAGCACTCAAGAGTTTGGTGTCTCACTGGGAAGGAGAGAGCGTGGTTTACTGTTTCACGGTTCCCGTCAACACAGGGATTCCAGAGATGGGTTATAGGTCCCTGTGCCTGGATAACCCTACAAAGGCTTAGTATTTGGGCCTAGAGGCTTGACTGCCTGGCTCTGTGGGGCTTTGGTTCAGCTCCCATGGAGACTTGTTGGAAATGGGTCTCAGGGTAAGGGTCACAATGCCTGTTTTTGCCCAGATGCCCATCCTGAGTGGGCATTGGCTCTTGTTCCATGCACCTGGATCCCAATATGAGGGTTGGACCACCATATCAACATTTAATTTTCCTTCTATGAAGAAGGGGGAGTACTCTTTTGTGCTTCAGATTCCCCCATGCACAGTAATTTGAGCTATGTTCTGGGACTGGTACGTGAATAACCAGGTTGGTTTGAGATGAAGGACTCAGGTCAAGGCAGGTCACACCTGCCAGATATGAGTCCCGCTATCTAGGTGGCTACCAGGAGGTCGGGGCTCGAGCTGTGTCAGAAAAAGCATTAGTTCACAAGGTGGCCTATGATATTGTGGTGCTATAGAGGGCTGTGCTGGTGGAACCTGATATGGAGTTTCACGCAGACCCATAGAGCACCTCTTTTTTCTGGTGGGCAGGCAGAAGGCATTGTGGCTCCCAAATTCCCAATATGGGGGACTTGAAGGCGAGGAGTGTGAGAACAGAAGGCAGAAAACACAATCTATGCTTAATCTCAGTGCCAAGAACATGACCGTTCCAATGCGCAGTGGTTTTTTCGAGATCTCCAGCATCTGAGTACAGGCGAGGGTCAGATGTCTGCTCATGATAGAGTTTGTATCTATCGTGGCCAACAAATGAAATATCCAGCACCTGAGTAAAGGTGGATTTCAGATGTTTACGCACACTGGAGTTTGTGTCTCTGATGACCGAATGGAGGAGTGGCATCAAGAGGCTGATGCATGTGAGATGCTCCAAACAGCAAGGTTGTTTTTTCTACTGGACAGTTAGAGTCTGGTATGTTTTCTGCAGGGCCCCCCATGTGAAAAGTATGGGTAGCAGAGCCCTTCCACATGGATGCCTGGAAAGCACACCTCCATTGACCAATGCAGCTGAGGAACATGCAGGTTCTTTACGGTGCTTCTGGGGCGAAGCACCAAGGTCTTGAGTTGACATGGAATCACTTGAAGATGGGTTACAATGCTGGTTTTTTTTACCAGGTAGATCTTAGAATGTGTTGGTGACTAAGGTGCCTGCAAGATTCTCCTACCCTGAGGGTTTAACACAGGTCAAAGAGCACGGTTACCTTCTGGGGACAGGAGATGTAGTGTTTTGTGGCTCAGGGACCACATGCCATATTATAAGTTCCTATTCAAGAACAGGCCTCTGAAGACAGATGCCCGACAACCTAATCTATGGTTCCAATGAGTCCCAGGGGCATGAGAGGTTCAATCTTCAGACTTAGGAAAGTTGACTTGGGTGTCTGCCAGGATGTAGGTGATCAGGGAGTTTCAGACTGCGCACATATGTCCAGAGTAACATCCAATATTGGGGTGGCCACAGGGGCCTTGAATGTTTCAACCAACTCTGGAGGGTTTGGTTAACTGACATGCACAATTTCCATGGGGATGGCAAGCACAGTCCTGTGGTGTGGCTCCAGAGACTCCACCCTGGAGGGCATGTGAGCCATGGTTCTGGGAGGGAAGTCTGCAAACACAAACTCGGGTTAGGTTTAGTGGCTAGGTTATCGCAGGGCAATGTGTAGACCTGGAAGGCTACTCGTCAGGAACAGTAACTGGAATGACCCGAAGGTGGAAGCACAGGCTTTTATATCTGGATTGTGTGTCTAGGGTGACCTCAGAATGTAGCTGTGGCCTCATGGGTCCATGGGAGATTTTTCCTCTAAGGATACTGGCGGCTCCCAATATTTTGATGACTTTTTGAGATGGGAAGACTGCTATTTTCGATCTTAGGTGTGCCCCAAAACAGGGATTCCAGAGATGGGCTCTGGGTCTAGGCGCCTGGAAAATCCCACCAAGGGTTGGGATTTGGGCTTATGGGCAGACCAGGCCTGCAATGCAGGATCTTGGTGGTGCAACTGAGAGGGCTTGTTTGGAAGCATGCTCAGGCTGAGCATTACAATGCCTGTTTGTGCCCAGGGTGGCCCTCAGGAGTGGGCGTGGTCCCATTGTCCATTTTCTGGCTCCCACACTGAGGGATGGACACACATTCCAATGGCCAGGTTTCCAGCCATGGGGAAGGAGGAAATATCTATTGTGCTTCATGTTCCCCCATAGGCAGGGATTACAGCAAAGGTCTGGGGACAGATGCCTGAATACCAAGGATGCATAGAGATGACAGATTTCGGCCATGGCCGTTCTCACATGCTGGATATGGGCCCCGCTCTCTGGGTGGCTGACACGAGGTCTGGGCTCAGACTGTGTCAGACACAGCACTAGTGGCCAGAGAAGTCTATATATTGGGGTTCTCTCCAGGGCCGAGTAAATTGATCCTCATGTAGGGTTTCTGGCCAGACTCACGAAGCACTTCTTTCTGTGGGGCAGGCAGAATGCTGCCTTATGGATCCAGAATTCCCTATCAAGAGGGTTTGGGGACAAATAGGGTGAGAATGCAATTGTAAACACCAGCTATGCTTAAATTGAGTGCCAAGCGGAAGTCAGTTTCAATGTGCAGCAGCTTATACGAGATATCCAGCACCTGAGTAAGGGCAGATGTCAGATATTTGCTCACACTTGAGTTTGTGTCTAGGATGACGACTAATGGAGGGGTGGCTTCAGGAGGCAATGGAGGATTACCCACGCTTAAGATTGTGAGATGCTCCAAACAACAAGGTTTCCTTCTAATGGACAGGAGGAGTCTGTTTTTTTTTTCCTCCAGGGTCCCTCAAGTGGAAGTTTGCGTAGCAGAGCCCTCCCGCATGGATGACTGGAAAGCACACGTCCAATGACCATTGCAGCTGAGGAACATGACAGGTTCGTTTTGGTGGTTCTGGTGCCAAGTACCAAGGCCTTGAGTTGACTTGGAATCTCTTACAGATGTGTCCCAAAACTGGTTTGTTACAAGGGAGTTCTTAGAATGTATTGGTGGCCTTGGGCCACGCTGAGGGTTTGGCACAGGTCGATGTGCAGTTTCCATCTTGGGAGAGGAGATGTTCTGTTTTGTGGCTCAGGGTACATATGTTGTATCCTGACTTGGTATTCAAGAACAGGCCTCTGAGGATTGATGCTTGCAACCTAATCTAGAGATCCAATGATGTCCTTGGTGCCCATCAGGTTCAATTTTCTTACTAAGGACCATTGATATGGTTGTCTGACTGGATGTAGGTGATCAGGGTGTTTCAGACTGTGCATTTGCATCCAGAGCCACTTCCAATATTGGGGTGGGCTCAGGGGCCTTGCAGGTTTCTCCTAACTTGGAGGCTTTGGGGAACTGTGATGGGCACAGTTTCCTTGGGGATGGCAGGCCCAGTCCTGTGGTAAGGCTTCAGAGACCACCTCCTTGAGGATATGAGAGCCATGGTTTTGGGAGGGAAGTCTGCAAACACAAATTTGGGTCAGGGATAGTGGCAAGGAGATCGCAGGTCCAATGCATAGACCTAGAAGGCATCACGTCAGGAACTGTAATTAGGGTGACTGAAAGCTGGTAGCACAGGCTTTTCTATCTGGAATGTGTGTCCAGGATGGGCTCTGAATGTAGACGTGGTCTCATGGTTCAATGGGAGACTTTTCCTCTCTAAGGATCCTGGTGGATCTCCATAGATTGGTGGTTTTTCAGAGAAGAAAAGAGTGCTCTTTTCCATCTTAGGGGTGCTCCAAAACAGGGAAGAATGCTGTTTTCCAACTTAGGCTTATGCCAAAACAGGGATTCCAGAGACGGGCTCTGGGTCTGGGTGCCCGGATATCCCACCAAGTGTTAGGATTTGGGCCTAGGGGCATTCCAGGCCTGCAATGCAGGATCTTAATGGTGTAACAGAGAGGGCTTGTTTGAAAGCATGCTCAGGCTGAGGGTCATCATGCCTCTTTGTGCCCAGGGGGGCCCTCAGGAGAGGGCGTAGTCTCATTGGCCATATAGCTGGATCCCCCTTTGAGGGTTGGACACCCATTGCAACAGCCAGGCTTCCTGCAATGGAAAGAGGAGTTCTCTATTGTGCTTCAGGTTCCCCCATTGGCAGGGTTACAGGAAAGGTCTGTGGAAAGTTGCCTTAATACCAAGGATGTGTACAGATGAGAGGCTAAGAATTCCCAGGTAACAAAACAGCATTGTTACCCATGTTCATGACATTCCATGTAAAAATAAGCCCTTAGTACTTCGCCCCAGAGCCACCAGAATGAACTTGCCATGTTCCTAAGCTGCAATGGTCAGTGGAGGTGTGGTTTCCAGGCAACCATACGGGGGTGCTCTGCTACACAAACTTTGCAATTGGCGGGGACACTTGAGACAAAAAAACAGAATGCTCCTGTCCGGTAGAAGGAAACCTTCTGTTTGGAGCATCTCACAAGCCCCAGCGTGGGAAATCCTCCATTTCCTCTTGAAGCCACCACTCCATTTGTCAGTCATCATAGACACAAACTCCAGCATGAGCAAACATCTGACATCCGCCCTTACTCAGGTGCTGGATTTCAATTCGATCGCTGCACACTGGAACTGCCTTTAGTTTGACTGAATTAAGCCATCGCTTGGGTTTACAATTCCATCCTCAGTCTACTGGTCCACAAGCCCTATTGTGAGGGAATTCTGGAGCTACAACACAATATTCTGCCTTCCCCATAGAAAGAAAAAGGGCCTGGAGAGTCTGCCCAGAAACTCCATATGATGGTCAATCTTCTCAGTGCTAGACGGAACCCTGATTCATAGGCTGCCCTGGGCACTAGTGCTGTGTCTGACATAGCCGGAGCCAGGACCTAGTGTCAGCCACGGAGAGATCAGGGCCCATATCCAGCATGTGAGACCAGCTATGGCTCCAAGTCTGTCTTCTCTTCTATTCTTGGTATTCAGGCATCTGTACCCACACCTTTGCTGAAATCCTTGCCATTGGGGGAACCTGAAGCACAATAGAGAACTCCTCCTTCCCCATGGAAGGTATTCTGACAGTTGGGATAGTTGCTCAACCCTCAAAGTGGAAGGCAGCTCCATGGCCAAGGAGACCATGTGCACTCATGATGGCTTCCCCGGGCACAAGCAGGCATTGTGACCTCAGCCTGAGCATGCTTTCAACCAAACGCTCTCAATTGCATCTCTGGGACCCCGAATTGCAGGCCTAGTACACACCTAGGCCCAAATCCTAACCCTGGTGGGATTTTACAGGGGCCCAGACACAGAGCCCATCTCTGGAATCCCTATTTTGGGGGACCCTTAAGATGGTAAACAGCACTCTTCCCTTCCCCGAGATAGTCACCAAACTCTTGGTAGCCACCAGGATCCTTGAGTGGAAAAATCTGCCATAGACCCATGAGAACACACCTGCATTCCGAGGCCATCCTGGACATACAATCCAGATACATATCATGTGCTATCACCTTTGAGTCATCGGATTTACAGTTCCTGACGAGCTGCCTTCCAGGTCTATGCATTGGGCCTGCAATCACCTTGCCATTAACCTAAACTGAGTTTGTGTTTGCAGACTTCCTTCCTAAAACCATGGCTCACATGACCTCCAGGTTCTGGCATCTGAAGCCACACCACAAGACTGTGCCTGAGATCCTCAAGGAAACTGTGCCCATCACTTTTGCCCGATACCTTTAGATTAGGAGAAACCTGCAAGGCCCCTGAGCGCAGCCAAATAATGGAGGCCGCTCTGGGCACAAATGCACAGTCTGAGACACCCTGATCACCTCCATACAGGCAGACACCCAAGTCAATGCTCCTGAGTCAGAAGATTGAACCTGACATGCCCCGAGGACTTCATTGGCACACTAGATTAGGTTTACAGGTATCTGTCGTCAGAGGCCTGCTCTGGAATATCAACTTATGATAAAATATATAGTCGCTGAGCCACAGAACAGAATATGTCCTCCCCAAAAAGGAAGCCATGCTCCTGGAATTGTGTCATACCCTAAGGGTATTTGGATCCTGAATGGCCCCTTAGCAACCAGCACATTCTATGATATTCCTGGTAACAAACCATCATTGTGCCCCATCTTCATGAGACTCCATGTCAACTCAAGGTCTCGATATATTGCCCCAGAGCCACCAAAATGCACCTGCCATGTTCCTCAGCTGCAATGGTCAATGGAGGGGTGATTTCCAGGCATCCCTGTGGGGTTCTCTGCTACAAAACTTTCCACATGGAGAAACCAGAGAAAACAAACCAGACTTCTCCTGTCCGGTAGAAAGAAACTTTGCTATTTGGAGCATCTCACAAGCCCCAGCATGGGAAATCCTCCATGGCCTCTTGACGCCACCCTTCCATTTGTGGGTAATCACAGACACAAACTCCAGTGTGAGCAAACATCTGACATCCACCCTTACTCAGGTGCTGGATATTCGAAACGGCAGCTGCACACTGGAACTGCCTTTTGCTTTTCACTGAACTTAACCATAGCTTTGTATTACTATTCTATCCTCACCACACTGGTCCACAATATCTCTTGATAGGGAATTCTGGAGCCACAACGCAGTATTCTGCCTTCCACATAGAAAGAAGAAGGACCTGTTGAGTCTGCCCAGAAACTGCACATGAGGATCAATCTACTCAGACTACGAGGCAACCCTGATTAATAGATTTCCCTGACCACTAGTGCTGTGTCTGACAGAGTCTAAGCCCCGACCTCGTGTCAGCCACCCAGAGGTGAGGGCCCATATTTAGCATGAGAGATCGGCCATGGCCCTGGGCCATCATCTGTACCCATCCTTGGTATCCAGTCATCTGTCCCCCAAACTTTGCTGGAATTCCTGCCAATGGCGAACCTGAAACACAACAGAGAACACCTCCTTCCCCATGGCAGGAATATTGGCTGTTGGGATGGTTGTCCAACCCTCAGCGTGGGAGCCAGCTGCATGGCCAAGGAGACCATGCCCATTCCTGAGGGCCGACATGGGCACAGGCAGGCATGGTGATCCTCAGCCTGAGCATGTTTTCAAACAAACACTCTCAGTTGCTCCTCCAGTACCAGCATTGCAGGCCTGGTATGCCCCTAGGCCCAAATCCTAACCCTTGGTGGGATTTTCCAGGTGCCCAGACCCAGAGTCCGTCTCAGAATCCCTGTTTGGGGCACCCTTAAGATGGAAAACAGCACTCTTCCCTTCCCTGAGAAAGGCACCAAACTATTGGGAGCCGCCAGGATCCTTAGAGAGAAAAAATCTCCCATGGACCCATGAAAACAAACCTGCATTCCGAGGCCATCCTGTCCACACAATCTAGAGAGAAAAGTCTTTGCTACCGCCTTCGAGTCATCCTATTTACATTTCCTGACGAGCTGCCCTCCATGTCTATGCATTGGGCCTGTGATCATCTCGACACTAACCCTAACCCCAGTTTATGTTTGCCGACTTCTCTCCCAAAACCATGGCTTACATGCCCACCAAGATGTGGTCCCTCAAGCCACATCACAGGAAAGTTCCTGCCATCCCCAAGAAAACTGTGCCCATCAGGTTGTCCAAACCCTCCAGATTAGGAGAAACCTGCCAGGCCCCTGAACCCACCCCAATATTGGAGGTTGCTCTGGATGCAAACGTGCAGTCTGAAACACCCTGAGCACCTCCATCGAGGCAGAAAGCCAAATCAATGGTTCTGAGTCAGATGATTGAACCTGACATGCCCCTAGGACTTCACTGGAACCCTAGATTGGGTCTTCAGACATCTGTTCTCAGAGTCCTGTTCTGGAATACCAAGTTATGATACAACATGTGGTCCCTGATTCCCACAACAGAACATCTCCTGTCTCCAGAAGGAAAATGTGCTCTTGGATCTATGTCCAACTTTCAGGGTAGATGGATCCTGCATGACCCATTAGCCCCAGCACCTTCTATGATCTCCCTGGTAACAAACCAGCATTGTGACCCAACTTCCTGAGACTTGATGCCAACTCAAGGTGTTGGTACTTTGCCCAAGAGCCATGAAACGAATCTGCCATGTTCCTCAGGTACAAAGGTCAATGGACGTGTGCTTTCTAGGCATCCAAGAGGTAGTTCTCTGCTACACAAAAATTCGACATAGGAAACCCTAGAGCAAACAAATAAGACTGCTCCTGTCAGGTTGAAGGAAACCTTGGTTGTTTGGAGCATCTCACAAGCCCCAGCCTGGGAAGTCCTCCACATTCTCTTGATGCCAACCCTCCATTTGTTAGTCATCATAGACACAAATTCCAGCATGAGCAAACATCTGACATCTGCTCTTACTCAGGGGCTGGATATTCGAATCAGTCACGCACACTGGAAATACCTTTCACTTGACACTGTATTCTTGCATAGTTTGGGTTTACAATTCCATCCCCACCCTACTGGACTGCAAGTCCTCTTGAGAGGGAATTAGGGAGACAAAACGCAACATTCTGCCTTCCCCATAGAAAGAAGGGCCTGGTGAGTCTGCCCAGAAACTCCCCATGAAGATCAATCTACTTGGCCCTCGAGGGAACCCCGATTTATACTTTGCGCTGGCCACTAGTGCTGTGTCTGAGAGAGCCTGAGCCCCAACCTCGTGTCAGCCACCCAGAGTGTGGGGCCCTTATCCAGCATGTGGGACTGGCCATGGCCCAGTCATCTCTACCCATCCTTGGTATTCCGGCAACTATCCCAGACCTTTGCTGGAATCCCTACCAGTGGGGGAACCTGAAGCACAATTGAGAACTCCTCCTTCCCCATGGCAGGAAGCCTGGCTGTTGCTATGGGTGCCCAACCCTCAGAATTAGAACCAGGTGCATGGCCAATGAGACAACGCCCAATCATAAGGGCCGCCTGGGCCAAAGCAGGCATTGTGTCCCTCAACCTTAGCATGCATTCAAACAAATGCTCTCAGTTGTTTCTGCAGGGTCCCGCATCGCAGGCCTGGTATGCCCTTAGGACCAAATCCTAACACTTCGTGGGATTTTCCATGCCAACATAACCAGAGCCCGTCTCTGGAATATCTGTTTTGAAGCACCCCTATGATGGAAAACAGCAATCTTCCCTCCCCTGAGAAAACTATTAGGAGCTGCCAGGATGCGTAGAGAGGAAAAATCTCCCAGGGCTCCATAAGACCACACCTTCATTCCGAGGCCATCCTGGACACACAATCCAGATACAAAAGACTGTGCTACCACCTTCGAATCACCTGGTTTACAGTTCCAGACGAGCTGCCCTACAGACCTACGCATTGGGCCTGTGATCACCTCGCCATTAACCCTACCCCAAGTTTGTGTTTGCAGACTTCTTTCCCAAAACCATGGCTCACATGCCCTCTATGATGGGTCTCTGTAGCCACACCACAGGAAAGATCCTGCTATCCCCAATGAAACTGTGTCAATCACAGTTGCCCAAACCCTCCAGATTAGGAGAGACCTGCAAGTCCCCTGAGCCCAGTCCAATATTGGAGGCCACTCTGGACACAAATGCACAGTGTGCAACACCCTGATCACCTCCATCCAGGAAGACACCCAAGTCAATGGTCCTGAGTCATAAGTTTGGTCCCTGAAACCCACAATAGAATATCTCCTTTCCCCAGATGGAATTCGTGCTCTTCAACTTGTGTCAAGGGTCGGGGTATATGAATTATGCACAGCCCCTTAGCCCCCAGCACATTCTAAGATCTCTCTGGTAACAAACAAACAGCATTGTGATCCATCTTCATGAGATTCCATGTCACTTCAAGTCCTTGGTAATTCGCCCCAGAGCCACCAGAATGAACCTGCCATGTTCCTCACCTGATATGGTCAGTGGAGGTGTGCTTTCCAGGCATCCATGTGGGAGTGCTCTTCTACTTATTCTTTCCACATGTGGGACCCTGGAGCAAACAAACCAGACTGCCACTGACCAGTAGAAGGGAACCCTCTGTTTGGAGCATCTCAGAAGCACCAGCAGGAGAAATCCTCCATGGCCCTTGACACAACCCCTCCATTTGTCAGTCATCATAGACAAAAACTCCAGCATGAGAAAACATCTGAAATCTGCCGTTATTTAGATTCTGCATTTTCTTTTCCACTACTGCACACTAGAACTGCGTTTCACTTGACACTGAATTTATCCATAGCTTGGGTTTAGAATTCCATCCTCAGCCTCCTGGTATGCAAGCCCTCTAGAGAGGGAATTTGGAGCCACAAGGCAACATTCTCCATTCCCACTAGAAAGAAATAGGGCCTGGTGAATCTTCCCAGAAACTCCACATGAGGTTCAATCTACTTGGCACTCGATGGAACCTTGATTTATAGGCTGTCCTGGGCACTAGTGCTAGTACTAGTACTAGTACTGTGTCTGACAGAGCCTGAGCCAAGACCTAGTTTCAGGCACCCAGAGATATGAGCCCATATCCAGCATGTGAGATTGGCCAGGGCCCAAGTCCATCATCTCTACCCATCCTTGGTATTCAGGCACCTGTCCCCAGACCTTTTATGTAATCCCTACCAATGGGGTAACCTAAAGCACAATAGAGAACTCCTCCTTCCCCATGGTAGGAATCCTGGCTGTTGATATGAGTGTCCAAACCTCAATGTGGGAGCCAGCTGCATGGCCAAGGAGACAATGCCCACTCATGAGGGCTGCCCTGGGCACAAGTGGCCATTGTAACCCTCAGCTTGATCAAGCCTTCAAAAAAATGCTCTTAGTTGCACCTCCAGGATCCTGCATTGCAGGCCTGATATGCCCTTAACCCCAAATCCTAACACATCGTGGGATGTTCCATGTGCACATACCCAGAGCTCGTCACTGGAATCCCTGTTTTGAGGCATCCCTAAGATGGAAAACAGCACTCTTCACTTCCCTGAGAAAGCCACCAAACTAATGGGAACCTCCAGGATCCTTGAGAAGAAGAATCTCCCGTGGTCCCATGAGTCCACACCTGTATTCCGAGGCCAGCGTGGATATGCTATCCAGATACAAGAGACTGTGCTACTGGCTTCGAGTCACCTGATTTACAGTTCCTGACGTGCTGCCCTCCAGATCTTTGGATTGGGACTGTGAACACCTCTCCATTAACCTTATCCCGAGTTTGTGTTTGCAGATCTCTCTCTAAAAACCATAGCTCACATGTCCTCCAGGATGGGGCCCCTAGAGTCACACCACAAGACTGTGCTTGCCATCCGCAAGGAAACTGGGCCCATCACAGTTGCCCAAACCCTCCTGATTAGGAGAAACCCGGAAGGCTCCTGAGCACATCCCAATATTGGAGGCTGCTCTGGATGCAAATGCACAGTCTGAAACACCCTGATCACCTCCATCCAGGCAGACACCCAAATCAATGGTCCTGAGTCAGATAATTGAACCTGACATGGCCCTAGGACCTCATTGGAAGAGGGATTAACTTTTCAGGCACCTGTCCTCAGAGGCCTCTTCTGGAATACCAACTTATGATACAAATTATGGCCCCTGAGCCCCAGGGTGGGAAATCCTCCATGGCCTCTTGACGCCACCTCTCCATTTGTTGGTCATCATAGACACAAACTCCAGCCTGAGCAAACATCTGACATCCGCCCATATTCAGGCGCTGATATTGGAATCAGCTGCTGCACACTGGAACTGCCTTTCGCTTTGCAATGAATTTAAGCCTAGCTTCAGATTACAATTTCATCCTCACCCTACTGGTCTGCCATATCTCTTGATAGGGAATTCTGGAGCCACAATGCAACATTCTGCCTTCTTCATAGATAGAAGGACCTGGTGAGTCTGCCCATAAACTGCACATGAAGATCAATATACTCAGCCCAGGAGGGAACCCCTATTTATAGTTTGCCCTAGCCACTAGTGCTGTGTCTGACAGAGCCTGAGCCCCTACCTCGTGTCAGCAACTCAGAGGGTGGGGCCCACATTAACCATGTGAGACCGGCCATGGCCAGGGCTGTCATTACTACCAATCCTTGGTATTCAGGCATCTGTCCCCTAGATCTTAGCTGGAATCCCTACCAATGGGGGGACCTGAAGCACAATAGAGAATTCATCCTTCGCCATGGCAGGAATCCTGGCTTTTGGATGGGTGTTCCAACCCTAGGAATGGGAACTGGCTGCATGGCTGAGTAGACATCGCCCAATCCTGATGGCCTCCTGGGCACAAGCAGGCATTGGGACCCTCAGCTTGACCATACTTTCAAACAAACGCTCTCAGTTGCACCTCCAGGAACCCGCATTGCAGGCCTGGTATGGCCCTAGGCCTAAATATTAACCCTTGGTGGGATTTTCCAAGCACTTAGACCCAGAGCTCATCTCTGGAATGCCTGTTTTGGGGCACGCCTAAGCTGGAAAACAGTACTCATCCCTTCCCGGAGAAATCCAACAAACTATTGAGAACCGCCAGGATCCTTGAGAGGAGAAATCTCCCATGGACCCTTGAGACAACACCTGCAATAAAGGCCATTCTGGAAATTAAATCCAGATACAATTACCTGTGCTGCCACCTTTGAGTTACGTGATTTACAGTTCCAGACTTGCTGCCCTCCTGGTCTATGGATTGGGACTATGATCACCTTGCCACTAACCCTAACCTAAGTTTGTGTTTGCAGACTTCACTCTCAAAATCATGGCGCACATGTCCTCCAGGATGGGGTCTCTGGAGTCACACCACAGGACAGTTCCTGCAATCCCCAAGGAAACTGCCCATCACAGTTGTCCAAAAACCCCATATAAGGAGAAACCTGCAAGGAACCTGAGCCAACCCTAGTATTGGATGCCACTCTGGACACAAATGCACAGTCTGAAACATCCTCATCACCTGCATCCAGTCAGACACCAGAGTCAATGATCCTGAGTCAGAAGATTGAATGACATTCCCCTAGGGCCTCATTCAAACCCTTTATTAGGTTTTCAGGCTTCTGTCCTCAGAGACCTGTTCTGGATTACCAATTTATGATACAACATATGGCCGCTGAGCCCCACAACAGAATATCTCCTGCCCCCAGAAGCAATCCGGGCTCTTGGGCCTGTGTCAAATCCTCAGGCTAGATGAATCCTGCATGGCCCATTAACCACCAGCACATTCTAAGATCTCCCTGGTAACAAACCAACATTTTGACCCATCTTCATGAGGTTCCATGTCCAATCGAGTCTTTATTTCTTCGCCTCAAAGCCACCAGATGCCATGTTCTTTCGCTGTCATGGTCAATGAAGGTGTGCTTTCCAGTCACCCATGTGGGAGATCTATGTTATCCGATCTTTCGACATGGGTAACCATGGAGGAAACAAATCAGACTGCCCCTGTCTGGTAGAAGGAAACCTTGCTGTTTGGAGCATCTCAAAAACACCAGATTGGGAAATCCTCCATGGCCTCTTGACGCCACCCCTCAATTTTTGTGTCATCATAGACACAAAATCCAGCATGAGCAAATATCTGACATCCACCCTCACTCAAGTGCTGAATATTGGATTCAAACATTGCACACTGGAAATTCCTTTTGCTTGATACAGAATGTAACCATAGCTTAGGTTTACAATTCCATCCTCAGCCTCCTGGTCCACAAGCCCTCTTGATAGTGAATTCTAGAGCCACAAAACAGCATTCTGCCTTCCCCTTACAAACAAGAAGGGCCTGGTGAGTCTGCCCAGAAACCATACATGAGGATCAATCTGCTCGGCACTCGAGGGAACCCCAATTTATAGGCTGCCCTGGGCACTAGTGCTGTGTCTGACAGAGCCTGAGCCAAGACCTAGTGTCAGCCACCCAGTGATCGGGGCCCATATCCACGATTTGATACTGGCCATGGCCCATGTCCATCATCTTTACCCATCCTTGGTATTCAGGCCTCTGTCCCCAGACCTTTGCTGGAATCCCCGCTAATGGGGGAACCTGAAGCACTATAGAGAACTCCTCTTTCCCCATGGCAGGATTCTGGCTGTTGGGATGGTTGTCCAACCCTCAAAGTGGGAGCCAGCTGCATGGCCAATGTGACCACGCCCACTCATGAGGGCCACCTGGGCATAAGCAAGTATTGTGACCCTCAGCCTGAGAATGATTTCAAACAAGACCTCTCAGTTGCACCTCCAGGATCCTGCATGCAGGCCTGGTAAGCCACTAGGCCCAAATCCTAACACTAGGTGGGATTTTCCAGGGGACCAAACGCAGAGTCCGTCTCTGGAATCCATATTTTGGGTCACCCCTAACATGAAAAACAGCACTCTTTCCTTCCCCGAAAAAGCCACCAACTATTGGGAGCCACCCGGATCCTTAGAGAGGAAAAATATCCCATGGACCCATGAGGCCACAACTGCATTCTGAGGCCATCCTGCACACAATACAGAGAAAAAAGCCTGTGATTCTGCCTTTGAGTCACCCGATTAACAGTTCCTGAAGAGCTGCCATCCATGTCTATGCATTGGGCCTGTGATAACCTTGCCACTAACCCTAACCCAAGTTTGTGTTTTCAGACTTCCCTCCCAAAACCGTGGCTCACATGCCCTCCAGTTTGTGATAACTGGAGCCACACCACGGGATTGTACCTGTCTTCCCAAAGGAAACTGTGATTGTCACTATTAAACAAACCCTCTAGATTAGGAGAAACCTGCAAGGCCCCTAAGCCCAGCCCAATATTGGAGGCCACTCTGGACGCAAATGCACAGTATGACACACCATATCACCTACATCCAGGCTGATATCCAAGTCAATGGTCCTCAGACAGAAGATTGAACCTGACATGCTCCTAGGATTCACTGGAACACTAGAATAGGTTTTCAGGTATCTGTACTCAGAAGGCTGTTCTGAATATCAATGTATGATACAATATGGTCACTGAGCCACACAAAAGAACATCTGTCCTTAGAAGAAAGCTGTGCTCTGGACCTGTGTCAAACACTCTGGGTAGATGAATCCTTCAAGGCCCCCTGGCAACCAGCACATTCTATGATCTCCCTGACAACATACCAGCATTGTGACCCATCTTCATGAGACTCCATGACAACTCCAGCCCTTGGTACTTCGGCCCAGAGCCACCAGAATGAAACTGCCATGTTCCTCTGCTGCCATGGTCAATGTAGGTGTACTTTCCAGGCATCCAGCGGGAGTGCTCTGATACCAACTTTCCACATGGGGAACCCTGGAGGAAACAAACCAGACTCCCCTGTACGGTAAAAGGAATCTTTTCTGTATGGAGTATCTCAAGCCTGAGGGTGGGTAATCCTCCATGGCCTCTTGAGGCCACCCATCCATTTGTTGGTCATCATAGACACTAACTCCAGCGTGAGCAATCAACTGACATCTGCACTTACTCAAGTGCTGGATATTTGAATCAGCTGCTACACACTGGAATTGCCTTATGCTTGGCACTGAATTTAAAAGTAGCTTGGCGGGACGCCTGGGTGGCTCAGTTGGTTAAACAGCTGCCTTCGGCTCAGGTCATGATCCCAGCGTCCTGGGATCGAGTCCCACATCAGGCTCCTTGCTCCGCAGGGAGCCTGCTTCTCCGTCTGACTCTGCCTTCCACTCTGTATGCCTGTGCTTGCTCTTGCTCGCTCTCTGACAAATAAATAAAATCTTGAAAAAAAAAAAAAAGTAGCTTGGGTTTGCAATTCCATCCTCACCCTGGTGTTCAGTAAGCTCTCTTGATAGGGAATTCTGAAGCCACAACACAGCATTCTGCCTTCCCCATAGCAAGAAAAAACAGCCTGGAGAGACTGCCCAGAAACCCTACATGAGGATAAATCTACTCGACCCTCGAGTGAACCCCATTTATAGGTTTACCTGGCCACTAGCGCTGAGTCTGACATAACCTTGTCTCTGACCTCGTGTCAGGACCCAGAGACTGGTCTCCAACTCCAGAATGTGAGACCAGCCATGTCCCAGGGCTGTCATCTCTACCCATTCTTGATTCAGGCATCTGTCCCCAGACATTTGCTGAAATCCCTGCCAATGGGGGAACCAGAAGCACAATAGGGAAATCCTCCTTCCCCATGGCAGGAATGATGGCTCTTGGGATGGGTTTCCAGACCTCAGAGTGGTAGCCAGCTGAATGGCCAATGATAACCCGCCCACTCATGAGGGCCGCCCTGGACACAAGCAGGCATTGTGACCCCCAACATGAGCATGCTTTCAAACAAACACTCTCAGTTGCATTCCAGAATCCAAATTTGCAGGCCTGATATGCCCCTAAGCACAAATCCTAACACCTGGTGGGATTTTTCAGGGGAAAAGAAACACAGCCTGTCTCTGGAATCCCTGTTTTGGGACACCCCTAAGATGTAAAATAGCACTCTCCCCTTCGCCAAGAAAGCCATCATAGTATAGGGAGCCGCTAGGATCCTTGAGAGGAAAAATCTCCCATGGATCCATGAGACCACACCTGCATTCCGAGGCCATCCTGGACACAAAAGCCAGATACACAAGCCTGTGCTACCACCTTCAAGGCAACTAATTTATAGTTCCAGACGAGCTGCCCTCCAGGTCTATGCATTGGGCCTGCGATCACCTCACCGCTAACCTTAACCCAAGTTTGTGCTTACAGACTTCTATCCTGAAACCATGGCTCATATTTCCTCCAGGATGGGGTCTCTGGAGCCACACCAAAGGACTGTGCCTGCCATCCCCAAGGAAAATGTGACCGTCACATTTGCCTAAAACTTCGAGATAAGGAGAAACCTGCAAGGCCCCTGAGCCCACCCCAATACTGGAGGCCCCTCTGGACACAAATGTGCATTCTGAAATACGCTGATCACCTGAATCCAGGCAGATACCCAAGTCAGTGTTTCTCAGTCAGAAGATTGAACCTGACATGCTCCTATGACCTCATTGTAACCCCTGATTAGGTTTTCAGGCATCTGTAATCAGAGACCTGTTCTGGAGTACCAACTTAAGATACAACATATGGTCCCTGATCCCCACAACAGAACATCTCCTTTCTCTAGATGGAAGCCGTGATCTTGGAACTGTGTCAAACCCTCAGGGTAGATGAATCCTACTTGGCCCGTAGCCACCAGCAGATTCTAAGATCTCACTGGTAACAAGCCAGCATTGTGAGCCATCTTCATGAGATTCCATGTCAACTACAGGCCTTGGTACTTCACCCCAGAGCCTTCAGAAAGAACCTGCCATGTTCCTCAGCTGCAATGTTCAGTGGAAGTGTGCTTTTCAGGCATCCATGTGGGAGTGCTCTGCTACCCAAACTTTCCACATGGGGGACTCTCGAGCAAACAAATCTGACTGCCCTGTCCTGTAGAAGGAAACCTGGCTGTTTGGAGCATCTCACAAGCTCAAGTGTGGGAAATCCTCTATGACCTCTTTTCAACTCCTCTCCATTTGTCGGTCATTATAGACACAAACTCCAGCTTGAGCAAACATCTGACGTCTGCGCTTACTCAGGTGCTGGATATTCGAATCAGCCGCTGCACACTGGAAATGCCATTCGCTTGTCACTGAATTTATTCATAGCTTGGGTTTACAATTCCATCCTCACCCTACTGGTCCACAAGCCCTCATGATAGGGAATTCTGCAGCCACAACACAGCATTCTGCCTTCCCAATAGAAAGAAGAAGGGCCTGGTGAGTCTGCCCAGAAACTCCACATTATGATCAATCTACTTGTCCCTTGAGGGAACCCTGAATTATAGACAGCCCTGGCCCCTAGTGTTGTGTCTGACAGAGCCTAAGCCCCGACCTCGTGTCAGCCACCTAGAAGGCGGGGCCCATATCCCGCATGTTAGACTGGCCACGGAACAGAGCCGTCATCTTTACCCATCCTTGGTATTCAGGCATGTGTCCCCAGACCTTTCCTGGAATCCCTACCAATGAGGGAACCTGAATCACAATAGAGAAATCCTCATTCCCCATGGCAGGATTCCTGTAAGTTCAGAAGGGTGTCCAACACTCAGAGTGTTAGCCTACTGAATGGCCATTGAGACCACCCCCATTCCTGAGGGCCACCCTATGCAAAAGCTTGCATAGTGACCCTCAGCCTGAGCATGCTTTCAAACAAACGCTCTCAGTTGTATCTCCAGGACTTGCATTGGAGGCCTGGTAAGCCCCTATGCCCAAATCATAACCCTTGGTGGGTATTTCCAGGTGCCCAGAGCCAGAGCACTTCTCTGCAATCCCTGTTATGGGACACCCTTAATATGGAAAACAGAACTCTTTCCTCTCTGAGAAAGCCACCACATTATAAGGAGCCGCCAGGATACTTGAGAGGAAATATCACCCATGAACACCTGAGACCACACCTGCATTCTTAGTCCATCGTGGATACACAATCCAGATAAAAAAGCCTGTGCTACCTCCTTTGAGGCATGCGATTTACATTTCACACGGAGCTTCCCTCCAGGAGTATGCATTGGGCCTACAATCACTTCGCCACTAAACCTAACCCACATTTGTGTTTGCAGACTTCCCTCCCAAAACCATGGCTCTCATGCCCTCCAGCATGGGGTCTCTGGAGCCACACCACAGGACTGTGCCCACCATTGCCAAGGAAACTGTGCCCATCAAATTGCCCTATCTTTCCAGATTAGGAGAAACCTGCAAGGCCCCTGAGCCCACCCCAATACTGGTTGCCACTCTGTACACAAATGCACAGTCTGGAACACCCTGATCACCTACATCTAGGCAGACATTGAAGTCAATGATACTGAGTCAGAGGATTGAACCTGACATTCCGTTAGGATTTTATTGGAAACCTAGATTAAATTTTCTGGCATCTATCCTCAGAGGCCTGTTCTGCAATACCAAATTATGATACATTTGGTCCGTTAGCCCCACATCAGAACATCTCTGGTCCGAGAAGGAAACCGTGCCCTTTGACCAGTGTCAAACCCTCAGGGTAGATGAATCCTACATGGTCCCTTAGCCACCAGCACACTGTAAGGTCTCCATGGTAACAAACCTGCATTATGACCCATATTCATGAGACTTCATGTCAACTCCAGGCCTTGGTAATTCGCCCAAGAGCCACCAGAACGAATTGGCCATGTTTTTCAGCTGCAATTTTAATGGAGGTGTGCTTTTCAGGCATCCACGTGGGAGTGCTCTGCTACCCAAACTTTCCACATGGGGGACCCTGGAGCAAATAAACCAGACTCCCCCTGTCTGGTAGAAGGAAACTTTGCTGTTTGAAGCATCTCACAAGCCCCAGCATGTGAAATCCTCCATGGCCTCTTGACGCCACCCCTCCATTCATCGGTCATCATAGACATAAACTCCAGCATGAGGAAATGTCTGACTTTCACCTTTACTCAGGTGCTGGATATCTGGAATCAGACACTGCACAATGGAACTGCCTTTTGCTTGGCACTGAATTGAACCTTAGCTTGAGTTTACAATTCCATCCTCACCCTACTGGTCCCCAAGCCCGCTTGATAGGGAATTCTGGGGCCACAACGCAGCTTTTTGCCTTCCCCTTAGAAAGAAGAAGGGCATGGTGATTCTGCCCAGAAACTCTGCATGAGGATCAATCTGCTCAGCCCTTGAGGGATCCCTGATTCATACTCAGCCCTGACCACTAGTTCTGTTTCTGACAGAGCCTGAGTGCTCAATTCATGTCAGCTACTCAGAGAGTCAGGCATGTGAGACTGGCCATGTCTCAGGTCCCTCATCTCTACCCATCCTTGGTATTCAGGCATCTGTCCCCAGACATTTGCTAGAATACCTGCTAATGGGGGAACCTGAGGCACAATAGAGAATTCTTCCTTTTCCATGGCAGGAATCCTGGTAGTTGGGATGGGTGTCCTACATTAAAGTGGTAGCCAGCTGCATGGCCAAGGAGACAACTCCCACTCATAAGGGCTGCCCTAATCACATCAGGCATTGTGACACTCAGACTAGCATGCTTTCAAACAAACGCTCTCAGTTGTACCTCCAAGTCACACATTGTAGGCCTGGTACTCCCCTAGGCCCAAATCCTAATCCTGGTGGGATTTTCCAAGCACCCAGACTCACAGCCCTTCTCTGGAATCCCTTTTTGGGGAACATCTAAGATTGAAAACAGCACTCTTCCATTCAAACGAGAAAGCCACCATACTATTGGGAGCTTCCAGGATCCGTAGAGAGGAAAATACTCTCATGGAAACATTAGAACACACCTGCATTCCAAGGCTATCATGGACACACAATCCAGATACAAAAGCCAGTGCTAGTGCCTTCGAGGTACGTGAATTACAGTTCCTGACGATCTGCCCTCCAGGTCTATGCATTGGGCCTACGATCACCTCGCAACTCAACCTAATCCGAGTTTGTGATTGCAGACTTCTCTCCCAAAACCATGGCTTACATGCCCTCCACGATGGAGTCTCTGGAGCCACACCACAGGACTGTGCCTGCCACCCCCAAGGAAACCGTGCCCACAAATTTGCCTAAACCTTCAAGATTAGGAGAAACCTGCAAGGCCCCAGAGCCCACCCCAATATTGGAGGCCACTCTGTACACAAAGGCACAGTCAGAAACACCCTGATTGCCTACATATAGGCAGACACCGAAGTCAATGGTCCTGAGTCTGATGATTGAACCTGAAATTCCCCTTGGACTTCATTGGAACCCTAGATGAAGTTTTTAGGCATCTGTCCTCAGAGGCCTGTTCTGGAATACCAACTTATGATACAACATTTGGTCCGTGAGCCCCACAACAGAACATCTCCGATACCCAGAAAAAAACCGTGTTCTTCGACCGGTGTCAAACCATCAGGATAGACTAATCATACATGGCCCCTTAGCCACCAGCACATAGTAAGATTTCCGTGGTAACAAAACTGCATTGTGACCCAACTTCATTAGAAACCAGGCCTTGGTACTTTGCCCTAGAGCAACCAGAAAGAACCTGCCATGTTCCTTAGGTGCAATGGTCAATGTAGGTGTGCTTTCCAGTATCCACGTGCGAGTACTATGCTACCCAAACTTTGCACATGGGGGAACCTTGTGTAAACAAACCAGACCTCCCCTGTCCAGTAGAAGGAAACCTTATGTTTGGATCAACTCACAGGCCTCAGCGTGTAAACTGCTCCATGGCCTCTTGATGCCACCACTCCATTGGTCGGTCATCATAGACACAAACTCCAGTCTAAGCAAACATCTGACATGCACCCTTATCCCGGTGCTGGATGTCTTGAATAAACCACTGCACATTGGAACTGCCTTCCACTTGGCACTGAATTGAACCATAGCTTGTGTTTACAATTCCATCCTCACCTGACTGGTCCCTAAGCCCTCTTGATAGGGAAATCTGGGGCCACAACGCAGCATTCTGCCTTCCCCATCGAATGAAGAAATGCCTGGTGAGTCTGCCCTGAAAACCCACATGAGGATCAATCAGGTCGGCCTTCGAGTCAACACCGATTTATAGGCTGCCATGGCCACTAGTGCCGTGTCTGACAGAGCCTGAGCTCGACTGAGTTTCATCCACTAGAAAGCAGGCCCCATATCTAGCATTTGGGATTGCCATGGCCCAAGTATGTCATCTCTACCCATCCTTGATATTCAAGCACCTGTCCAGAGACCTTGACAGGGATCCCTGCCAATTAGGGAACTTGAAGCACAATAGAGAACTCTTCTTTCCCCATGGCAATAAACCTGTCTTTTGGGATGGGTGTTCTACCCTCAAAGGGGGAGCCAGTTACAACATCAATGACACCACACACACTCCTGAGGACTACCCTTGGCACAAACAGGCATTGTGACCCTCACCCTGAGCATGCTTTCAAAAAATCCCTCTCAGATTCACCACAATGATCCCTCATTTCAGGCCTGGTATGCCTGTAGGTTCAAATCATAAAACTTGGTGGGATTTTCGAGGTGCCCAGACCCAGAGACCATCTCTGGAATTTTTGTTTTGGTGCACCCTTCAGATGGAAAACAGCACTCATCCCTTCCCCAAAAATGTCACCAAATTATGAGGAGCCACCAGGATCCATAGAGAGGCAATGTCTCCCATGGACCCATGAGAACACACCTGCATTCCGAGGCCATCCTGGACACACAATCCGGAGAGAAAAGCCTGTGCTACTGCCTTCCATTCACCCTAATTACAGTTCCAGATGAGCTGCTCTCAAGGTATATGCATTGGGCCTGTGATCACCTCGCCACTCACCCTAATTCGAATTTGTGTTTGCAGACTTATCTACCAAAACCATGGCACACATGCCCTCCAGGATGGGGTCTCTGGATCCACACTGCAGGACTGTCCCTGCCATCCACAAGGAAACTGTTCCCATCACAGTTGCCCAAACTGTCTAGATTAGGAGAAACCTACAAGGCCTCTGGGCCTACCCCAATTTCGGCGGCCGCTCTGAACACAAATGCACAGTCTGAAATACCCTGATCCCCTACATCCAGGAACACAGCCAGGTCAATGGTCCTGAGTCAGAATAATGAACCTAACATGCCCCTAGGACGTCATTGGAACCATTGATTCGGTTTTCAGACATGTGTCCTCAGAGGCCTGTTCTAGAATGCGAACTTATGATACAACATGTGGTGGCTGGGCCACACAACAGAACATCTCCTGTCCCCAGAAGGAAACCGTGCCCTACAATCTGTGCAAAATCCCAGAGTAGTCGATTCCTGCACAACTACTAAGCCACCAGCACATTCTAAGATCTACCTGGTAACAAACCAGCTGTGTGGCCCATCTGCAAGAGATTCCATGTCAAATCAAGGACTTGGTACTTTGCTACAGAGACACCAGAATAAAGCTGCCATGTTCTTCAGTTGCAATGGTCAATGAAGTTGAACATTCCAGGCATCCATGCGGTAGAGCTCTGCTACCCAAACTTTCCACATGGGGGACCCTGGAGCAAATAAACCACACTCCACCTGTCCAGTAGAACGAAACCTTGCTATTTGGAGCAGCTCATGAGTCTCAACGTGAAAATCCCTCCATGGCTTCTTGACGCCACCCCTCCATTTGTCAGTCATCATAGACACAAACTCCAGTGTGAGCAAATATCCGACGTCCTCCCTTACTAAGGTGCTGGATATCTCGAAAAAGCTGCTGGACACAGGAACTGCCTTCCGCTTGGCAGTGAATTGAACTGTAGCTTGTGTTTACAATTCCTTCCTCACCCGACTGGTCCCCAAGCCTTCTTGATAGCTAATTATGGAGACACAACACAGCATTCTGCCTTCCCGATAGAAACAAGTGCCTGGTGAGTCTGGCCAGAAACCCCACATGAGGATCAATCTTCTCGGCCCTATATCGGAGGGACCCTGATTTATAGGTTGCCCTGGCCACTAGTGCTGTGTCTGACAGAGCCTGAGCCCAGACCTAGTGTCAGTCACCAGAGTTTGAGCCCCACATCTAGCATTTGGGAATGCCATGGCTCAAGTATTTCATCTCTACCCATCCTTGGTATTCAGGCACCTGTCCCCAGACCTTTGCTGGAATCCCTGACAATGGGGCATCCTGAAGCACAATAGAGAACTCCTCCTTCTTCATATCAGGAAACTTGGCTGTTAGGATGGGTGTTCAACCCTGAAAGGGGGAGTCATTTACAAGTCCAGTGAGACCACACAAACTCCTCAGGGATGCCCTGGAGGCAAACAGGCCTTGTGACCCTCAGCCTGAGCATGCTTTCAAACAATCCTTCTCTGTTGCACCACCATGAACCCGCATTGCAGGCCTAATATGCCCCTAAGCCCAAATCCTAGCACATGTTGTGATGTCCCAGATGCCATGAACCAGAGCCCGTCTCTGGAATCCCTGTTTTGGGGAACCCATAAGGTGGAAAACATCACTCTCCCCTTCCCCGAAAAAGCCACCAAACTATGGAGAGCCACCAGGATCCATAGAGAGGAAAAGACTCCCATGGACCCATGAGACCACACCTGCATTCCAAGGCCATGCTGGACACACAATCCAAAGAGAAAATCCTGTGCTACTGCCTTCCAGTCTCCCTAATTATAGTTCATGAGGAGCTTCCCTCCAGGTCTACGCATTGGGCCTGTGATCACCTCGCCACTCACCCTAATTTGTATTTGTGTTTGCAGACTTCTCTCCCAAAACCATGGCTCACATGCCCACCAGAATGTGATCTCTGGAGCCACACCACAGAACTCTGGCTGCCAACCCCAAGGACACTGTGCATATCAGATTTGCCCAAACCTTCCAGATTAGGAGAAACCTGTGTGGCCCCTGAGCCCACACCAATATTGCCGGCCACTCGGGATGGAAATGCGCAGTCTGAAACACCCTTATCACCTACATCCAGGGAAATAGCCAAGTCAATGATCGTGAGATAGACGATTGAACCTAAAATGCCCCTAGGCTCTCAATGGAACCCCATTAGGTTTTTAGGCATCTGTCCTCAGGGGCCTGTTCTGAAATACCAATCTATGACACATCATGTGGTCTCTGAGCCACACGACAGAACATCCCCTGTCCCCAGAAGAATACCATGCTCTTCGACCTGTGCCAAACCCTCAGGGTAGGAGAATCCTGCATGGCACCTTAGCAACCAGCACATTCTAAGTTCTCCCTGGTAACAAACAAGCATTGTGACCCATCTGCAAGAGATCCCATGTCAACTCAAGGCCTTGGCACTTTGTCCCAGAGCCACCAGAACGAATCTGCCATGTTCCTCAGCTGCAGTTGTCAATGGAGGTGTGCTTTCCTGGCATCCATGCCAGAGAGGTCTTCTTCACAAACTTTCCACATGGGGAAACCTAGAGTAAACAAACCAGACTTCACCTACACTGTACAAAGAAATGTTACTTTTTGCAGCAGTTCACAGGCCTCAGCATGTGAACTCCTCCATGGCCTCTTTATACCACCCCTCCACTTGTCGGTCATCATAGACAAAAACTCTAGTGTGAGCAAGCATCTGACATCCACCCTTATTCCAGTGCTGGATGTCTCGAGTAAACTGCTACAAATTGGAACTGCCTTCTGCTTGGCACTGAATTGAACCATAGCTTTTGTTTACAATTCCACCCAAAACTGACTGGTTCCCAAGCTCTCGTGATTGGGAAACCTGAAGCCACAACACAGCATTCTGCCTTCCCTATTGAATGAACAAATGCCTGGGAATCTTCCCAAGAAACTCCACATGAGGATCAATCTGCTCCGCCCTCGAATCTACTCTGATATAAAGGCTGCCATGGCCACTAGCGCTGTGTCTGACAGAGCCTGAGCCCCGACCGAGTTTTAGGCCTCATATCTAGCATTTGGGATTGCTATGGCCCAAGTACGTCATCTCCACCCATCCTTGGTATTCAGGCACCTATCTCAAGACCTTGCTGGAAACCCTGCCAATGGGGCAACCTGAAGCACAGAGGAACCTGACGGAGAGAACTCATCCTTCCTCATGGCAGGACATTTGGCTGTTGGGTTGGGTGTCCAACTCTCTAAGAGGGAGCCAGATATATGACCAATGAGACCACTCCCACTCCTGAGGGCCGCCATGGGAGCAAACAGGCATTGTGAGACTCAGCCTGAGCAAGCTTTCAAACAATCCCTCTCAGTTGCACCATCATGATCCCGCATTGCAGGCCTCATACACCCCTAGGTGCAAATCCTAACCCTTGGTGGGAAGTCCCAGATGCCCAGAAAAAGAGCCTGTATCTGGAATCCCTGTTTTGGGGCACCCATAAGATGGAAAACAACACTCTTCCCTTCCCCAAAAAAGCCACCAAACTATGAGCTGCACAGATCCATAGAGAGGAAAAGTTTCCCATGGACCCATGAGACTATACCTGCATTCCAAGGCCATCCTGGACACACAATATAGAGAGAAAAGCCTGTGCTACTGCCTTCCAGTCACCCTAATTACTCCTGACAAGCTGCACTCCAGGTCTACTCATTGGGCCTGTGATCACCTTTCCACTAACCATAACCCACATTTGTGTTTGCAGACTTCTCTCCCAAAACCATGGCTCATATGCCCTCCAGGACAGGGTCTCTGGATCCACAACACATGACTGGGCCTGCCATCCCCAAGGAAACTGTGCCCGTCAAACCTGCCCAAACCTTCCAGTTTAGGAGAAACACGCAAGAGCCCTGAGCCCGACCCAATATTATCGGCAGCACTGGACACAAATGCCAGTCTGAAACGCCCTGATCACCTACATCCAAGCAGACAGCCATTTCAATGTTCCTGGGTCAGAAGATTGTACCTGACATGCTCCTAGGACGTCATTGGAACACTAGATTAGGTTTTCAGGCATCTGTCCTCAGGGTCCTGTTCTGAAATACCAACTTAGGATACAACATGTGGTCCCTGAGCCACACAATAGAATATCTCCTCTCCCCAGTAGGAAACCATGCCCTTCGACCTGTGCCAAACCCTCAAGATTGGAGAATCCTGCACAGCACCTTAGACACCAGCACAAACTCTAGTTTGTGCGTTGACCCATACCACAAGCTTTCCATCTGCTGGACAGTCGAGTCCTGTTGAATGGCTCCAGGATGTCCCATACGGAAAGACTGGAGAGCAGGATTCGAAGGATGGATGCCTGTACAGCATACCTCACATTCCCATTGGCTCTTTGTGACAAGACATGTTTGAACTACTGGCTCTGGGGCGAGCTAACTAGGGGGCTGAATTGAAATGGACTCTCCTGCGGATGGGTCATAATGTGGGTTTGTGTGCATGGAGACCTTGGAATATGTTGGCAGCTCAGGGGCCATGAAGTATTCGCCTAACCGAAAGGTGTAATATTGCTCCAATTAAAAAGAGATCCCTATGTGGAGATGAGACAGGTTCTCTTTGGTGCCTCAGAAAAGCCCCAGATACTGGTCTTCAAACCAGTTCTCTTAGTAGAGACACCTGGAAACCAAAGCTAGGGTTCAGATTAGAGCCTAGATGCCTGTCCGTTTCAATCTTCTGTCTCTGGGGACACTGTCTGAGTATCTAAGTGGAGATAGTTGCTCAGCTGGTGTCAGAGTGCCCCTCTTAGTCCATGGCCGAGGCATGGCCTTGGAGACCTTATTGGATTCTCCTAATCTCTAGGGTTGTGGCCAATGGATTGGGTACAGTTTTCTTGGAGAGGACTGGCACAGTCCTTCAGTGTGTCTCCATAGGCCCTAGCCTGGAGGGTGTGTGGGTCCGGGCTGTGGGCACAGAAGTCTGAAAACACAAACTCGGCTTGGGTGTGGAGCCGAGAGCATGGCAGGATGGACCCACAGACCGTGAGAGGAGATCCTCAGCTTATGAAAGAAGGGCAAATGGGAGGCAGTCACGCAAGCTTTTGTCTTTGGATGTTTTGTCTCCCATAGCCGTGGAATGTAGGGGTGACCTCAGGGGCTATGGAAGAGTCTCCTTCTCTGAGGAGTTGGTCCAGCTCTTAAGATTTTGGGGACATTTTGTGGGAAGGGTGGAGTCCTGCTGTCTGGCTCAGGTGTTCTTCCAGGAGAGGGACTCCAGATCACAGTCCTGGGTTCGAGCAAATGGAATACTCGAGCTCTTGTGAAGATTGGGATCATAGGGGCTTGGCAAGCCCCATATTCGGGCTCTTGGTCCAGGCCCTGAGAGACCTTACTTCGACATGGGGCCCATGCTGATGGTCCCAATGCGAGTTTGTACCCAAGGAGGCACTCAAGTTTAGGCTTGGCCTCAGGGGCCATGAAGGTTTCTCCTACACTGAAGGTATGACTCCATGCCAACAGCAAGCTTTCCAGCCATGGGGAAGGAGAAGATCTGATTTGTGCTTCAGTTACCCACGTTTGCCAGGATTTGATATAATATCTAGGGTCAGATGTCTGAAAACCCAGGTTGGGAAGAGATGACGGCATAAGGCCATGGCCTGTCTGATGTGCTTAGTGTGCAGCCAGCTGTTTCCTTGTCTGTCGGGACGTCAGGCTGTGTCAGACAGAGCATTACTGACCAGGGTAGCCTTTCCAGTTAGGGTGCGGTCGAGGCCAGAGCAGGTTGGTTCTCATTTGTGGTTTCTGGAGAGCCCCATAGGGCAACGTTTTTCTTCTGGTGGGCAGGCAGAAAACTGTGTTGTGGTTCTGGAATTCCCAGTCTGGAGGGCTTGTTTGCCAGGAGTGTGAAGAGGGAAGTCTGAAAACACAAGCTAGCGTTAGGTTTGGGGCCGAGGGCATGGCAGGCCCACTCTGCAGAGACTGAATCAAGATCTCCTGCATCTGAGGTCAGGGCGAGTATCAGACGTTGCCTCAGGTTGGAGTTTGTGTCCATTATGGCCCCTTCCTGAAGGGGGTGGGGGCGTCATGAGGCCAGGGAGGTTTCCCAACGCTGGGAGTTATGAGCTGACCCAAACATCAAGGTTTCCTCTGTAGGACAGTCGAGTACTATGAGATGGTTCTAGGATGACCCCTACAGAAAGACTCGAGAGAAGGGGTCTAAGCATGAATGTCTGCAAATGCCACCTCACATTCCCACTGGCTGCTTGGGGCAAGGCAGGCTCAATCTGCAGGCTCTTGGGCGGGTTTCTCAGAGGGCTGAGTTGAAATGGACTCTCCTGAGGATGAGTCATACTGTGGGTTGGTGGCCATGGAGACCTTGGAATGTGGCGGTGGCTCAGGGACTCTGCAGGTTTCTCCAAACCGAAGGGTTTGACACAGCTCCAACAATGAAGCTTCCCATGTGGAGACGATAGTTGTTCTGTTTGGTGTCTCAGGAAAGCCCCAGATGCTGGTCTTCAAACCCAGGCCTCTGAGGAGTGACACCTGGAAACCAAAGCAAGAGTTCAGATTAGGGCCCAGGGGCCTGTCTGGTTCAATCTACTGTCTCTGCCGACATATGTCTGTGTTTCTGCATGGAGGTAGTTGCTCAGCTAGTGTCAGGATGCCTTTGTCCAGAGAGGCTTATAGTAGTGGGATGTCCTCGGGGGCCTTGATGTTTCTCCTATTCTGTGGGGTTATGGGCAATGGAATGGGCATAGTCTCCTTGGAGAGAGCAGGACAGTCCTGTGGTGTGGCTCCAGAGGCCCCAGCCTGGCGGCTGTGTGGGCCAGGGCTGTGAGGACAGACATCCAAAAACACGATCACTCCTGCCATAACCTCAGCCCCAAACCTCAGCCGAGTTTGTGTTTCAGGTATCTGTACTCAGAAGGCTGTTCTGAATATCAATGTATGATACAATATGGTCACTGAGCCACACAAAAGAACATCTCCTGTCCTTAGAAGAAAGCTGTGCTCTGGACCTGTGTCAAACACTCTGGGTAGATGAATCCTTCAAGGCCCCCTGGCAACCAGCACATTCTATGATCTCCCTGACAACATACCAGCATTGTGACCCATCTTCATGAGACTCCATGACAACTCCAGCCCTTGGTACTTCGGCCCAGAGCCACCAGAATGAAACTGCCATGTTCCTCTGCTGCCATGGTCAATGTAGGTGTACTTTCCAGGCATCCAGCGGGAGTGCTCTGATACCAACTTTCCACATGGGGAACCCTGGAGGAAACAAACCAGACTCCCCTGTACGGTAAAAGGAATCTTTTCTGTATGGAGTATCTCAAGCCTGAGGGTGGGTAATCCTCCATGGCCTCTTGAGGCCACCCATCCATTTGTTGGTCATCATAGACACTAACTCCAGCGTGAGCAATCAACTGACATCTGCACTTACTCAAGTGCTGGATATTTGAATCAGCTGCTACACACTGGAATTGCCTTATGCTTGGCACTGAATTTAAAAGTAGCTTGGCGGGACGCCTGGGTGGCTCAGTTGGTTAAACAGCTGCCTTCGGCTCAGGTCATGATCCCAGAGTCCTGAGATCGAGTCCCACATCAGGCTCCTTGCTCCGCAGGGAGCCTGCTTCTCCGTCTGACTCTGCCTTCCACTCTGTCTGCCTGTGCTTGCTCTCGCTCGCTCTCTGACAAATAAATAAAATCTTGAAAAAAAAAAGTAGCTTGGGTTTGCAATTCCATCCTCACCCTGGTGTTCAGTAAGCTCTCTTGATAGGGAATTCTGAAGCCACAACACAGCATTCTGCCTTCCCCATAGCAAGAAAAAACAGCCTGGAAAGACTGCCCAGAAACCCTACATGATGATAAATCTACTCGACCCTCGAGTGAACCCCATTTATAGGTTTACCTGGCACTAGCGCTGAGTCTGACAGAACCTCGTCTCTGACCTCGTGTCAGGACCCAGAGACTGGGCTCCAACTCCAGAATGTGAGACCAGCCATGTCCCAGGGCTGTCATCTCTACCCATTCTTGATTCAGGCATCTGTCCCCAGACATTTGCTGAAATCCCTGCCAATGGGGGAACCAGAAGCACAATAGGGAAATCCTCCTTCCCCATGGCAGGAATGATGGCTCTTGGGATGGGTTTCCAGACCTCAGAGTGGTAGCCAGCTGAATTGCCAATGATAACCCGCCCACTCATGAGGGCCGCCCTGGACACAAGCAGGCATTGTGACCCCCAACATGAGCATGCTTTCAAACAAACACTCTCAGTTGCATTCCAGAATCCAAATTTGCAGGCCTGATATGCCCCTAAGCACAAATCCTAACACCTGGTGGGATTTTTCAGGGGAAAAGAAACACAGCCTGTCTCTGGAATCCCTGTTTTGGGACACCCCTAAGATGGAAAATAGCACTCTCCCCTTCACCAAGAAAGCCACCATAGTATAGGGAGCCGCTAGGATCCTTGAGAGGAAAAATCTCCCATGGATCCATGAGACCACACCTGTATTCCGAGGCCATCCTGGACACAAAAGCCAGATACACAAGCCTGTGCTAACACCTTCAAGGCAACTAATTTATAGTTCCAGACGAGCTGCCCTCCAGGTCTATGCATTGGGCCTGCGATCACCTCACCGCTAACCTTAACCTGAGTTTGTGCTTACAGACTTCTATCCTGAAACCATGGCTCATATTTCCTCCAGGATGGGGTCTCTGGAGCCACACCAAAGGACTGTGCCTGCCATCCCCAAGGAAAATGTGTCCGTCACATTTGCCTAAAACTTCGAGATAAGGAGAAACCTGCAAGGCCCCTTAGCCCACCCCAATACTGGAGGCCCCTCTGGACACAAATGTGCAGTCTGAAATACGCTGATCACTTAATCCAGGCAGATACCCAAGTCAGTGTTTCTCAGTCAGAAGATTGAACCTGACATGCTCCTATGACCTCATTGTAACCCCTGATTAGGTTTTCAGGAATTTGTAATCAGAGACCTGTTCTGGAGTACCAACTTAAGATACAACATATGGTCCCTGATCCCCACAACAGAACATCTCCTTTCTCTAGATGGAAGCCGTGCTCTTGGAACTGTGTCAAACCCTCAGGGTAGATGAATCCTACTTGGCCCGTAGCCACCAGCAGATTCTAAGATCTCACTGGTAACAAGCCAGCATTGTGAGCCATCTTCATGAGATTCCATGTCAACTACAGGCCTTGGTACTTCACCCCAGAGCCTTCAGAAAGAACCTGTCATGTTCCTCAGCTGCAATGTTCAGTGGAAGTGTGCTTTCCAGGCATCCATGTGGGAGTGCTCTGCTACCCAAACTTTCCACATGGGGGACTCTCGAGCAAACAAATCTGACTGCCCTGTCCTGTAGAAGGAAACCTGGCTGTTTGGAGCATCTCACAAGCTCAAGTGTGGGAAATCCTCTATGACCTCTTTTCAACTCCTCTCCATTTGTCGGTCATTATAGACACAAACTCCAGCTTGAGCAAACATCTGACGTCTGCGCTTACTCAGGTGCTGGATATTCGAATCAGCCGCTGCACACTGGAAATGCCATTCGCTTGTCACTGAATTTATTCATAGCTTGGGTTTACAATTCCATCCTCACCCTACTGGTCCACAAGCCCTCATGATAGGGAATTCTGCAGCCACAACACAGCATTCTGCCTTCCCAATAGAAAGAAGAAGGGCCTGGTGAGTCTGCCCAGAAACTCCACATTATGATCAATCTACTTGTCCCTTGAGGGAACCCTGAATTATAGACAGCCCTGGCCCCTAGTGTTGTGTCTGACAGAGCCTAAGCCCCGACCTCGTGTCAGCCACCTAGAAGGCGGGGCCCATATCCCGCATGTTAGACTGGCCACGGAACAGAGCCGTCATCTTTACCCATCCTTGGTATTCAGGCATGTGTCCCCAGACCTTTCCTGGAATCCCTACCAATGAGGGAACCTGAATCACAATAGAGAAATCCTCATTCCCCATGGCAGGATTCCTGTAAGTTCAGAAGGGTGTCCAACACTCAGAGTGTTAGCCTACTGAATGGCCATTGAGACCACCCCCATTCCTGAGGGCCACCCTATGCAAAAGCTTGCATAGTGACCCTCAGCCTGAGCATGCTTTCAAACAAACGCTCTCAGTTGTATCTCCAGGACTTGCATTGGAGGCCTGGTAAGCCCCTATGCCCAAATCATAACCCTTGGTGGGTATTTCCAGGTGCCCAGAGCCAGAGCACTTCTCTGCAATCCCTGTTATGGGACACCCTTAATATGGAAAACAGAACTCTTTCCTCTCTGAGAAAGCCACCACATTATAAGGAGCCGCCAGGATACTTGAGAGGAAATATCACCCATGGACACCTGAGACCACACCTGCATTCTTAGTCCATCGTGGATACACAATCCAGATAAAAAAGCCTGTGCTACCTCCTTTGAGGCATGCGATTTACATTTCACACGGAGCTTCCCTCCAGGAGTATGCATTGGGCCTACAATCACTTCGCCACTAAACCTAACCCGCATTTGTGTTTGCAGACTTCCCTCCGAAAACCATGGCTCTCATGCCCTCCAGCATGGGGTCTTTGGAGCCACACCACAGGACTGTGCCCACCATTGCCAAGGAAACTGTGCCCATCAAATTGCCCTATCTTTCCAGATTAGGAGAAACCTGCAAGGCCCCTGAGCCCACCCCAATACTGGTTGCCACTCTGTACACAAATGCACAGTCTGGAACACCCTGATCACCTACATCTAGGCAGACTTTGAAGTCAATGATACTGAGTCAGAGGATTGAACCTGACATTCCGTTAGGATTTTATTGGAACCCTAGATTAAATTTTCAGGCATCTATCCTCAGAGGCCTGTTCTGCAATACCAAATTATGATACATTTGGTCCGTTAGCCCCACATCAGAACATCTCTGGTCCGAGAAGGAAACCGTGCCCTTTGACCAGTGTCAAACCCTCAGGGTAGATGAATCCTACATGGCCCCTTAGCCACCAGCACACTGTAAGGTCTCCATGGTAACAAACCTGCATTATGACCCATCTTCATGAGACTTCATGTCAACTCCAGGCCTTGGTAATTCGCCCAAGAGCCACCAGAACGAATTGGCCATGTTTCTCAGCTGCAATTTTAATGGAGGTGTGCTTTTCAGGCATCCACGTGGGAGTGCTCTGCTACCCAAACTTTCCACATGGGGGACCCTGGAGCAAATCAACCAGACTCCCCCTGTGTGGTAGAAGGAAACTTTGCTGTTTGAAGCATCTCACAAGCCCCAGCATGTGAAATCCTCCATGGACTCTTGACGCCACCCCTCCATTCATCGGTCATCATAGACATAAACTCCAGCATGAGGAAATGTCTGACTTTCACCTTTACTCAGGTGCTGGATATCTGGAATCAGACACTGCACAATGGAACTGCCTTTTGCTTGGCACTGAATTGAACCTTAGCTTGAGTTTACAATTCCATCCTCACCCTACTGGTCCCCAAGCCCGCTTGATAGGGAATTCTGGGGCCACAACGCAGCTTTTTGCCTTCCCCTTAGAAAGAAGAAGGGCATGGTGATTCTGCCCAGAAACTCTGCATGAGGATCAATCTGCTCAGCCCTTGAGGGATCCCTGATTCATACTCAGCCCTGACCACTAGTTCTGTTTCTGACAGAGCCTGAGTGCTCAATTCATGTCAGCTACTCAGAGAGTCAGGCATGTGAGACTGGCCATGTCTCAGGTCCCTCATCTCTACCCATCCTTGGTATTCAGGCATCTGTCCCCAGACATTTGCTAGAATACCTGCTAATGGGGGAACCTGAGGCACAATAGAGAATTCTTCCTTTTCCATGGCAGGAATCCTGGTAGTTGGGATGGGTGTCCTACATTAAAGTGGTAGCCAGCTGCATGGCCAAGGAGACAACTCCCACTCATAAGGGCTGCCCTAATCACATCAGGCATTGTGACACTCGGACTAGCATGCTTTCAAACAAACGCTCTCAGTTGTACCTCCAAGTCACACATTGTAGGCCTGGTACTCCCCTAGGCCCAAATCCTAATCCTGGTGGGATTTTCCAAGCACCCAGACTCACAGCCCTTCTCTGGAATCCCTTTTTGGGGAACATCTAAGATTGAAAACAGCACTCTTCCATTCAAACGAGAAAGCCACCATACTATTGGGAGCTTCCAGGATCCGTAGAGAGGAAAATACTCTCATGGAAACATTAGAACACACCTGCATTCCAAGGCTATCATGGACACACAATCCAGATACAAAAGCCAGTGCTAGTGCCTTCGAGGTACGTGATTTACAGTTCCTGACAATCTGCCCTCCAGGTCTATGCATTGGGCCTACGATCACCTCGCAACTCAACCTAATCCGAGTTTGTGATTGCAGACTTCTCTCCCAAAACCATGTCTTACATGCCCTCCACGATGGAGTCTCTGGAGCCACACCACAGGACTGTGCCTGCCACCCCCAAGGAAACCGTGCCCACAAATTTGCCTAAACCTTCAAGATTAGGAGAAACCTGCAAGGCCCCAGAGCCCACCCCAATATTGGAGGCCACTCTGTACACAAAGGCACAGTCAGAAACACCCTGGTTGCCTACATATAGGCAGACACCGAAGTCAATGGTCCTGAGTCTGATGATTCAACCTGAAATTCCCCTTGGACTTCATTGGAACCCTAGATGAAGTTTTTAGGCATCTGTCCTAAGAGGCCTGTTCTGGAATACCAACTTATGATACAACATTTGGTCCGTGAGCCCCACAACAGAACATCTCCGATACCCAGAAAGAAACCGTGTTCTTCGACTGGTGTCAAACCATCAGGATAGACTAATCATACATGGCCCCTTAGCCACCAGCACATAGTAAGATTTCTGTGGTAACAAAACTGCATTGTGACCCAACATCATTAGAATCCAGGCCTTGGTAATTTGCCCTAGAGCAACCAGAAAGAACCTGCCATGTTCCTTAGGTGCAATGGTCAATGTAGGTGTGCTTTCCAGTATCCACGTGCGAGTACTATGCTACCCAAACTTTGCACATGGGGGAACCTGGTGTAAACAAACCAGACCTCCCCTGTCCAGTAGAAGGAATCCTTATGTTTGGATCAACTCACAGGCCTCAGCGTGTAAACTGCTCCATGGCCTCTTGATGCCACCACTCCATTGGTCGGTCATCATAGACACAAACTCCAGTCTAAGCAAACATCTGACATCCACCCTTATCCCAGTGCTGGATGTCTTGAATAAACCACTGCACATTGGAACTGCCTTCCACTTGGCACTGAATTGAACCATAGCTTGTGTTTACAATTCCATCCTCACCTGACTGGTCCCTAAGCCCTCTTGATAGGGAAATCTGGGGCCACAACGCAGCATTCTGCCTTCCCCATCGAATGAAGAAATGCCTGGTGAGTCTGCCCTGAAAACCCACATGAGGATCAATCAGGTCAGCCCTCGAGTCAACACCGATTTATAGGCTGCCATGGCCACTAGTGCCGTGTCTGACAGAGCCTGAGCTCGACTGAGTTTCAGCCACTAAAGAGCAGGCCCCATATCTAGCATTTGGGATTGCCATGGCCAAAGTATGTCATCTCTACCCATCCTTGATATTCAGGCACCTGTCCCCAGACCTTGGCAGGGATCCCTGCCAATTAGGGAACTTGAAGCACAATAGAGAACTCTTCTTTCCCCATGGCAATAAACCTGTCTTTTGGGATGGGTGTTCTACCCTCAAAGGGGGAGCCAGTTACAACATCAATGACACCACACACACTCCTGAGGACTACCCTTGGCACAAACAGGCATTGTGACCCTCACCCTGAGCATGCTTTCAAAAAATCCCTCTCAGATTCACCACAATGATCCCTCATTTCAGGCCTGGTATGCCTGTAGGTTCAAATCATAAAACTTGGTGGGATTTTCGAGGTGCCCAGACCCAGAGACCATCTCTGGAATTTTTGTTTTGGTGCACCCTTCAGATGGAAAACAGCACTCATCCCTTCCCCAAAAATGTCACCAAATTATGAGGAGCCACCAGGATCCATAGAGAGGCAATGTCTCCCATGGACCCATGAGAACACACCTGCATTCCGAGGCCATCCTGGACACACAATCCGGAGAGAAAAGCCTGTGCTACTGCCTTCCATTCACCCTAATTACAGTTCCAGATGAGCTGCTCTCAAGGTATATGCATTGGGCCTGTGATCACCTCGCCACTCACCCTAATTCGAATTTGTGTTTGCAGACTTATCTACCAAAACCATGGCACACATGCCCTCCAGGATGGGGTCTCTGGATCCACACTGCAGGACTGTCCCTGCCATCCACAAGGAAACTGTTCCCATCACAGTTGCCCAAACTGTCTAGATTAGGAGAAACCTACAAGGCCTCTGGGCCTACCCCAATTTCGGCGGCCGCTCTGAACACAAATGCACAGTCTGAAATACCCTGATCTCCTACATCCAGGAACACAGCCAAGTCAATGGTCCTGAGTCAGAATAATGAACCTAACATGCCCCTAGGACGTCATTGGAACCATTGATTCGGTTTTCAGACATGTGTCCTCAGAGGCCTGTTCTAGAATGCGAACTTATGATACAACATGTGGTGGCTGGGCCACACAACAGAACATCTCCTGTCCCCAGAAGGAAACCGTGCCCTACAATCTGTGCAAAATCCCAGAGTAGTCGATTCCTGCACAACTACTAAGCCACCAGCACATTCTAAGATCTACCTGGTAACAAACCAGCTGTGTGGCCCATCTGCAAGAGATTCCATGTCAAATCAAGGACTTGGTACTTTGCTACAGAGACACCAGAATAAAGCTGCCATGTTCTTCAGTTGCAATGGTCAATGAAGTTGAACATTCCAGGCATCCATGCGGTAGAGCTCTGCTACCCAAACTTTCCACATGGGGGACCCTGGAGCAAATAAACCACACTCCACCTGTCCAGTAGAATGAAACCTTGCTATTTGGAGCAGCTCATGAGTCTCAACGTGAAAATCCCTACATGGCTTCTTGACGCCACCCCTCCATTTGTCAGTCATCATAGACACAAACTCCAGTGTGAGCAAATATCCGACGTCCTCCCTTACTAAGGTGCTGGATATCTCGAAAAAGCTGCTGGACACAGGAACTGCCTTCTGCTTGGCAGTGAATTGAACTGTAGCTTGTGTTTACAATTCCTTCCTCACCGGACTGGTCCCCAAGCCTTCTTGATAGCGAATTATGGAGACACAACACAGCATTCTGCCTTCCCGATAGAAACAAGTGCCTGGTGAGTCTGGCCAGAAACCCCACATGAGGATCAATCTGCTCGGCCCTATATCGGAGGGACCCTGATTTATAGGTTGAACTGGCCACTAGTGCTGTGTCTGACAGAGCCTGAGCCCAGACCTAGTGTCAGTCACCAGAGTTTGAGCCCCACATCTAGTATTTGGGAATGCCATGGCTCAAGTATTTCATCTCTACCCATCCTTGGTATTCAGGCACCTGTCCCCAGACCTTTGCTGGAATCCCTGATAATGGGGCATCCTGAAGCACAATAGAGAACTCCTCCTTCTTCATATCAGGAAACTTGGCTGTTAGGATGGGTGTTCAACCCTGAAAGGGGGAGTCATTTACAAGTCCAGTGAGACCACACAAACTCCTCAGGGATGCCCTGGAGGCAAACAGGCCTTGTGACCCTCAGCCTGAGCATGCTTTCAAACAATCCTTCTCTGTTGCACCACCATGAACCCGCATTGCAGTCCTAATATGCCGCTAAGCCCAAATCCTAGCACTTGTTGTGATGTCCCAGATGCCATGAACCAGAGCCCGTCTCTGGAATCCCTGTTTTGGGGCACCCATAAGGTGGAAAACATCACTCTCCCCTTCCCCGAAAAAGCCACCAAACTATGGAGAGCCACCAGGATCCATAGAGAGGAAAAGACTCCCATGGACCCATGAGACCACACCTGCATTCCAAGGCCATCCTGGACACACAATCCAGAGAGAAAAGCCTGTGCTACTGCCTTCCAGTCTCCCTCATTATAGTTCATGAGGAGCTTCCCTCCAGGTCTACGCATTGGGCCTGTGATCACCTCGCCACTCACCCTAATTTGTATTTGTGTTTGCAGACTTCTCTCCCAAAACCATGGCTCACATGCCCACCAGAATGTGATCTCTGGAGCCACACCACAGAACTCTGGCTGCCAACCCCAAGGACACTGTGCATATCAGATTTTCCCAAACCTTCCAGATTAGGAGAAACCTGTGTGGCCCCTGAGCCCACACCAATATTGCCGGCCACTCGGGATGGAAATGCGCAGTCTGAAACACCCTTATCACCTACATCCAGGGAAATAGCCAAGTCAATGATCGTGAGATAGACGATTGAACCTAAAATGCCCCTAGGCTCTCAATGGAACCCCATTAGGTTTTCAGGCATCTGTCCTCAGGGGCCTGTTCTGAAATACCAATCTATGACACATCATGTGGTCTCTGAGCCACACGACAGAACATCCCCTGTCCCCAGAAGAATACCATGCTCTTCGACCTGTGCCAAACCCTCAGGGTAAGAGAATCCTGCATGGCACCTTAGCAACCAGCACATTCTAAGTACTCCCTGGTAACAAACAAGCATTGTGACCCATCTGCAAGAGATCCCATGTCAACTCAAGGCCTTGGCACTTTGTCCCAGAGCCACCAGAACGAATCTGCCATGTTCCTCAGCTGCAATTGTCAATGGAGGTGTGCTTTCCTGGCATCCATGCCGGAGAGCTCTTCTTCACAAACTTTCCACATGGGGAAACCTAGAGTAAACAAACCAGACTTCACCTACTCTGTGCAAAGAAATGTTACTTTTTGCAGCAGTTCACAGGCCTCAGCATGTGAACTCCTCCATGGCCTCTTTATACCACCCCTCCACTTGTCGGTCATCATAGACAAAAACTCTAGTGTGAGCAAGCATCTGACATCCACCCTTATTCCAGTGCTGGATGTCTCGAGTAAACTGCTACAAATTGGAACTGCCTTCTGCTTGGCAATGAATTGAACCATAGCTTTTGTTTACAATTCCACCCAAAACTGACTGGTCCCCAAGCTCTCGTGATTGGGAAATCTGGAGCCACAACACAGCATTCTGCCTTCCCTATTGAATGAAAAAATGCCTGGGAATCTTCCCAAGAAACTCCACATGAGGATCAATCTGCTCCGCCCTCGAATCTACTCTGATATAAAGGCTGCCATGGCCACTAGCGCTGTGTCTGACAGAGCCTGAGCCCCGACCGAGTTTTAGGCCTCATATCTAGCATTTGGGATTGCTATGGCCCAAGTACGTCATCTCCACCCATCCTTGGTATTCAGGCACCTATCTCGAGACCTTGCTGGAAACCCTGCCAATGGGGCAACTTGAAGCACAGAGGAACCTGACGGAAGAGAACTCATCCTTCCTCATGGCAGGACATTTGGCTGTTGGGTTGGGTGTCCAACTCTCTAAGAGGGAGCCAGATATATGACCAATGAGACCACTCCCACTCCTGAGGGCCGCCATGGGAGCAAACAGGCATTGTGAGACTCAGCCTGAGCAAGCTTTCAAACAATCCCTCTCAGTTGCACCATCATGATCCCGCATTGCAGGCCTCATACACCCCTAGGTGCAAATCCTAACCCTTGGTGGGAAGTCCCAGATGCCCAGAAAAAGAGCCTGTATTTGGAATCCCTGTTTTGGGGCACCCATAAGATGGAAAACAACACTCTTCCCTTCCCCAAAAAAGCCACCAAACTATGAGCTGCACAGATCCATAGAGAGGAAAAGTTTCCCATGGACCCATGAGACTATACCTGCATTCCGAGGCCATCCTGAACACACAATATAGAGAGAAAAGCCTGTGCTACTGCCTTCCAGTCACCCTAATTACAACTCCTGACAAGCTGCACTCCAGGTCTACTCATTGGGCCTGTGATCACCTTTCCACTAACCATAACCCACATTTGTGTTTGCAGACTTCTCTCCCAAAACCATGGCTCATATGCCCTCCAGGACAGGGTTTCTGGATCCACAACACATGACTAGGCCTGCCATCCCCAAGGAAACTGTGCCCGTCAAACCTGCCCAAACCTTCCAGTTTAGGAGAAACATGCAAGAGCCCTGAGCCCAACCCAACATTGTCGGCAGCACTGGACACAAATGCCAGTCTGAAACGCCCTGATCACCTACATCCAAGCAGACAGCCATTTCAATGTTCCTGGGTCAGAAGATTGTACCTGACATGCTCCTAGGACGTCATTGGAACACTAGATTAGGTTTTCAGGCATCTGTCCTCAGGTTCCTGTTCTGAAATACCAACTTAAGATACAACATGTGGTCCCTGAGCCACACAATAGAATATCTCCTCTCCCCAGTAGGAAACCATGCCCTTCGACCTGTGCCAAACCCTCAAGATTGGAGAATCCTGCACAGCACCTTAGACACCAGCACAAACTCTAGTTTGTGCGTTGACCCATACCACAAGCTTTCCATCTGCTGGACAGTCGAGTCCTGTTGAATGGCTCCAGGATGTCCCATACAGAAAGACTGGAGAGCAAGATTCGAAGGATGGATGCCTGTACAGCATACCTCACATTCCCATTGGCTCTTTGTGACAAGACATGTTTGAACTACTGGCTCTGGGGCGAGCTAACTAGGGGGCTGAATTGAAATGGACTCTCCTGCGGATGGGTCATAATGTGGGTTTGTGTGCATGGAGACCTTGGAATATGTTGGCAGCTCAGGGGCCATGAAGTATTCGCCTAACCGAAGGGTGTAATGTTGCTCCAATTAAAAAGAGATCCCTATGTGGAGATGAGACAGGTTCTCTTTGGTGCCGCAGAAAAGCCCCAGATACTGGTCTTCAAACCAGTTATCTGAGTAGAGACACCTGGAAACCAAAGCTAGGGTTCAGATTAGAGCCTAGATGCCTGTCCGTTTCAATCTTCTGTCTCTGGGGACACTGTCTGAGTATCTAAGTGGAGATAGTTGCTCAGCTGGTGACAGAGTGCCCCTCTTAGTCCATGACCGAGGCATGGCCTTGGAGACCTTATTGGATTCTCCTAATCTCTAGGGTTGTGGCCAATGGATTGGGTACAGTTTTCTTGGAGAGGACTGGCACAGTCCTTCAGTGTGTCTCCATAGGCCCTAACCTGGAGGGTGTGTGGGTCCGGGCTGTGGGCACAGAAGTCTGAAAACACAAACTCAGCTTTGGTGCGGAGCCGAGAGCATGGCAGGATGGACCCACAGACCGTGAGAGGTGATCCTCAGCTTATGAAAGAAGGGCAAATGGGAGGCAGTCACGCAAGCTTTTGTCTTTGGATGTTTTGTCTCCCATAGCCGTGGAATGTAGGGGTGACCTCAGGGGCTATGGAAGAGTCTCCCTCTCTGAGGAGTTGGTCCAGCTCTTAAGATTTTGGGGACATTTTGTGGGAAGGGTGGAGTCCTGCTGTCTGGCTCAGGTGTTCTTCCAGGAGAGGGACTCCAGATCACAGTCCTGGGTTCGAGCAAATGGAATACTCGAGCTCTTGTGAAGATTGGGATCATAGGGGCTTGGCAAGCCCCATATGCGGGCTCTTAGTCCAGGCCCTGAGAGACCTTACTTCGACATGGGGCCCATGCTGATGGTCCCAATGCGAGTTTGTACCCAAGGAGGCACTCAAGTTTAGGCTTGGCCTCAGGGGCCATGAAGGTTTCTCCTACACTGAAGGTATGACTCCATGCCAACAGCAAGCTTTCCAGCCATGGGGAAGGAGAAGATCTGATTTGTGCTTCAGTTACCCACGTTTGCCAGGATTTGATATAATATCTAGGGTCAGATGTCTGAAAACCCAGGTTGGGAAGAGATGACGGCATAAGGCCATGGCCTGTCTGATGTGCTTAGTGTGCAGCCAGCTGTTTCCTTGTCTGTCGGGACGTCAGGCTGTGTCAGACAGAGCATTACTGACCAGGGTAGCTTTTCCAGTTAGGGTGCAGTCGAGGCCAGAGCAGGTTGGTTCTCATTTGTGGTTTCTGGAGAGCCCCATAGGGCAACGTTTTTCTTCTGGTGGGCAGGCAGAAAACTGTGTTGTGGTTCTGGAATTCCCAGTCTGGAGGGCTTGTTTGCCAGGAGTGTGAAGAGGGAAGTCTGAAAACACAAGCTAGCGTTAGGTTTGGGGCCGAGGGCATGGCAGGCCCACTCTGCAGAGACTGAATCAAGATCTCCTGCATCTGAGGTCAGGGCGAGTATCAGACGTTGCCTCAGGTTGGAATTTGTGTCCATTATGGCCCCTTCCTGAAGGGTGTGGGGGCGTCATGAGGCCAGGGAGGTTTCCCAACGCTGGGAGTTATGAGCTGCCCCAAACATCAAGGTTTCCTCTGTAGGACAGTCGAGTACTATGAGATGGTTCTAGGATGACCCCTACAGAAAGACTCGAGAGAAGGGGTCTAAGCATGAATGTCTGCAAATGCCACCTCACATTCCCACTGGCTGCTTGGGGCAAGGCAGGCTCAATCTGCAGGCTCTTGGGCAGGTTTCTCAGAGGGCTGAGTTGAAATGGACTCTCCTGAGGATGAGTCATACTGTGGGTTGGTGGCCATGGAGACCTGGGAATGTGGTGGTGGCTCAGGGACTCTGCAGGTTTCTCCAAACCGAAGGGTTTGACACAGCTCCAACAATGAAGCTTCCCATGTGGAGACGATAGTTGTTCTGTTTGGTGTCTCAGGAAAGCCCCAGATGCTGGTCTTCAAACCCAGGCCTCTGAGGAGTGACACCTGGAAACCAAAGCAAGAGTTCAGATTAGGGCCCAGGGGCCTGTCTGGTTCAATCTACTGTCTCTGCCGACATCTGTCTGTGTTTCTGCATGGAGGTAGTTGCTTAGCTTGTGTCAGGATGCCTTTGTCCAGAGAGGCTTATAGTAGTGGGATGTCCTCGGGGGCCTTGAGGTTTCTCCTATTCTGTGGGGTTATGGGCAATGGAATGGGCATAGTCTCCTTGGAGAGAGCAGGACAGTCCTGTGGTGTGGCTCCAGAGGCCCCAGCCTGGCGGCTGTGTGGGCCAGGGCTGTGGGGACAGACATCCAAAAACACAAACTCGGCTGAGGTTTGGGGCTGAGGTTATGGCAGGAGTGATCTACAGTCTGTGAGGGGAGCTCATTGTGATTAGAAAGTAAGGCGAGTGAGAGGCGGTCGTTCAAGCTTATGTCTCTGGATGTTGTATTCATGATGGTCATTTAATGTAAGCATGGTCTCATGGGCCATGGAAGTCTCCCTCTCTGGTGATTTGTCCGGCTCCCAAGAGATTGGGGTCATTTTGTGGGAAGGGAGGAGTCCTGTTTTCTGCCTCATGTGTTCCCACAATAGAGGGATTCTAGAGCAGAGCACTGGGTACATACAACTGGAATACCCACCCTCTGGTTAGGCCTGGGGTCCTATGGGCATGGCAAGCCCATATGCAGATTCTTGGTCCAGCCACTGAGAGACGTTACTTGAATAGTGGACTCATGCTGAGGGTCACAATGTGTGTTTGTGCCCAAGGTGGTCCTCAATATTGGGCGGGACCTCATTGAGCTTGCAGGTTTCTCCTACAGTGAACCTTGGACATGCCAACCTCAGGGTTTCTTGCCATGGGGAAGGAGGAGTTTTGATTTCTGCATCACGTTCACCTCTGGGCACTAATTGGAGATAAGGTCTAGGTTCTGAAGCCTGAAAACCGAGGTTTGGAAGAGATGACGACCTAAGGCCATGGCGGGTCCGATGTGTTCAGTTTGGGGCCAGCTTTCTAGGTGTCGTTCAGGAGGTCTGCACTCAGGCTGTGCCAGACAGGGCATTCGTGCCCAGATACGCTGTATAATTGGGGTACAGTTGAGTGGCATGCAGAAGATAATTATTTGGGGTTTCTCCGTAGCCCCATAGGGCAAAGTCTTTCTTCTGGAGGGCAGGCAGAGTGCTGCATTCTGGCTCCGGAACTGCCAAACTGGAGTCCTTGGGGCCAGGAATGCAAGGATGTAAGTCTGAGAACTGAAGCTTTGCTTTGGTTTCAGGGCGAGGACATGGCAGGCACACTCTGCAGAGCTGAATTGAGATTTCATGCATCTGAGGTCAGGGCGAGGTTCATATGTTGGCTCAAGTTGGAGTTTCTGTCCATGATGGCCCCTTCATGAAGGGGGGTCATCACACCATTGGTGTTTTCCCATGATGGCAGTAGTGAGATGCTCCAAACCACAAGGATTTTCTGCGGGTCAGTTGAAACCTGTTGGATGGCTCCAGGGCATCCCATATGGAACAATTGCAGAGCAGGGTTGTAAGGATGGATGCCTGGGCATCCGGCCTTGCATTCCAATTGTCTCCTAGCGAAACGGCACGTTTGATTGCTGCCTATGATGTAGCAGCCGAGGGGGCTGAGTTGAAATGCATTCTCCTGAGGATCGGTCATAATGTGGGATTGTGTCCATGGAGACCTTGGAATGGGGCAGTGGCACCAGGGCTCTGAAGGATGCTCCTAACCAGAGGTTTTGACACAGCTCCAAGAAGCATTTTTCCCATGGGGAAACAAGATTTGTTCTCATTGGTGCTTCAGTAACCCCCAATATGCTGGTATTGGAAACCAGAACTCTGAGGAGAGATGCCTGGAAACCAAGGCAATGGATCTGATTCGGGCCTGGGGCCTCTCTGGTTTAATCTTCTTCTCTCGGTTCATCTGTCTATGGGATTGAGTGGAGGTAGTTCCTCAGCTGGTGTCAGATTGCCCCTATTTGTCCTGGGCAGTCTACACTATTGGGATGGCCACTTTGACTTTGGAGGTTTCTCCTAATTTGCAAGTTTGTGGCCAATGAAATGGGCAGAATTCCTTTGGGGAGGGAAGGCACAATCCTGAGGTGTGGCTCTAGGGGCTCAAGCATGGAGGGTGTGTGGGTCAGAGCTGTGGGGACAGAAGTCTGAAAACAGAAACTCGTCTTAGGTTTGGGGACATAGGTATGGGAGGCCCGATCTACAGACCTTGAGCAGAACTCTTCAGGATATGAACAAAGAGTGAGTGTGAGGCACTTGCTCAGGCTTTTGACTCTGGATTTTGTGTCACTGATGGCCGTGGAATGTAGGGGCGTCCTCATGGACCATGGGTGAGACTTCCTCTATGGGGATTTGGATGATCCCAATATTTTGGGGTCATTCCGTGGGATGGGAGGAGTCCATTCTGTTTTTTTTTTTTTGTTTTTCTTTTTTTTTGTTTTGTTTTTTACCTCAGGTGTGCCACTAAAGAGGGATTCCAGAGCAGAACCCTGGGAAGGGGCGACTGGACAACCCGAACTCTGTATAAGATTGGGGGCCTAAGGGCATGGCAATCCCCATATGGGGTACCTTGGTCCAGCCACTGAGAGATCTTACTTGAGTACAGTGCTCACACTGAGGGTCACAATGCATGTTTGTGCCCAATGTAGGCATCAAGCATGGGCGGGGACTCATGGGCCATGCTTGATTCTCCTACACTGAACTTTGGACAACATACGAACCACAAGGTTTCTTTCCATGGGGAAGGAGGAATTCTGATTTCTGCATCATGTTCACCCCTGGGCAGTGACTGGAGATAAGATCTAAGTTCTGAATCCAGAAAATCGAGGTTGGGATGAGATGATAACCTAAGGTCATGGAGGGTCCGATGTGCTCAGTGTGCGGTCAGCTTTCTGGGTGTTGTTCAGGAGGTATGGATTCAGGCTGTGTCAGACAGTGCATTAGTGCCCAGGTTAGACTGTATAATTTGGGTACAGTTGAGTTCCATGTAGGTTCATCCTCATTTATTGTGTCAGGTAAGCTCACTGGGGCAACATTTTTCTTCTGGTGGGCAGGCAGAGTGCAGCATTGTGGGTCCAGAATTGCCAAACTTAAGGGCGTCGGGACCAGGAGTGTGAGGACGTAAGTCTGAGATCATAAGCTAGACTTAAGTTTCAGGGCGAGGGCACGGCAGGCACCCTCTGCAGATCCGAATCAAAATCTCATTCATCTGAAGTCAGGACGAGGATCAGACTTAGGCGCAGGTTGGTGTTTCTGTCCATGATGGCCCCTTCATCAAAGGGGTGGAATCTCGAGGCCATGGAGGTTTTCCCACGTTGGGAGTTGTGGGATGCTCCAAACTGCAAGGATTCCTTCTGCGGGAAAATTGAGAACTTTTGGATGGCTCCAGGACATCCCATATGGAATGACTCCAGAGCCGGGTTCTAAGGATGGATGCCTGAGCAAACTGCCTCTTACACCAATTGTCTCCCTGCCACAAGACAGGTACGATCTGATGGCTATGCAGGAGCAATCGTGGAAGCTGAGTTGAAATGGACTCTCCTGAAGATGGGTCTTAATGTGTGTTTGTGTCCATGAGGACGTTGGAATGGGGTGGTGGCCCCAGGGCTCTAAAGGATTCTAACCGGAGATTTTGAAACAACGCGAAAGAGCAAGTTTTCCATGTGGAGACAAGATTTGTTCTAATTGGTGCCTCAGGAAACCCACATATGCTGGTATTAGAACCAGGCCTCTGAGGAGAGATACATAGAAACCACAGCAATGCATCCAATTAGGTCCTAGGAGCCTCTCTGGTTCAATCTTCTTCTCTGTCGACATCTGTCTATTTTATGAAATGGAGGTAGTTGCTCAGCTGGTGTCAGACGGCTCCTGTTTGTCCGGGCGGCCTACACTATAGGGATGGCCTCGGGGACTTTGGAGGTTTCTCCTAAATTGTATGATTATGGACAATGGCATGGGCAGAATTCCTGTGGAGTGGGCAGGCACAGACCTGATGTGTGGCTCCAAGGGCCCAGCCTTGAGGGTGTGTGGGCAAGGACTGTGGGGACAGATGTCTGAAAACACAAACTCAGCTTAGGTTTTGGGACGTAGGTATGGCAGGTCCGATTTACAGACTATGAGGAGAACTTTTTGGGATATGAATAAAGGGTGAAAGTGTGACACTTGTCAGGCTTTTGCCCCTGGATTTTGTGTCAATGATGGCTGTGGAATGTCGAGGAGTCCTCATGGGCCATGGAAGAGTCTTTCTCTCTGTGGATTTGGCCAGATCCCAATAGTTTTGGGTTAATCTGTGGGATTCAGTTTTGTTAACTAAGGTGTCCCACCAAAAGAGGGATTCCAGAGCAGAGCCCTGGACAACAAGAAATCTAACTAAAAATACGGGCCTAGGGGCATGGCAAGCCCAATATGCCTTCTAATGGTCCAGCCACTGAGAGGCCTTCATTGAGGACAGAACTCATGCTGAGGGTCACAATGCGTGTTTATGCCCTTGTGGTACTCAAGCATGGGTGGGGACTCATGGTGCATGCTTGTTTCTCCTACACTGAATGATAGTCAACATGTCAACCACATGAGTTCTTGCCATGGGGAAGTATTAATTCTGATTTCTGCATGTCATTCACCCCTGGGCAGTGATTGGAGATAAGGTCTAGGTTGTGAAGTCTGAAAACCGAGGTTGGGAAGAGATGACGACCTAAGACCATGTCGGGTCCGATATGCTCAGCGTGGAGCCAGCTGTCTGGGTGTTGGTCGGGAGGTCCAAGCTTGGGCTGTGTCAGACAGGGCATTAGTGCCCAGGGTAGATTGTATAATTGGGGTACAACTGAGTGCCGTGCAGGTTGATCTTTATTTGGCATTTCTGGGTAGCCCCAAGGGCAATGTTTTTCTTCTGGAGAACAGGCAGAGTGCTGCATTGTGGCTCCGGAATTTCCAAAGTGGATGCCTTGTGGACGGGGAGTGTGAGAACGGAAGTCTGAGAACACATGTTAGGCGTAGGTTCTGGGCGAGGGCACAGCAGGCACCCTCTGCAGATCTGAATCGGGATATCATGAATCTGAAGTCAGGGCGAGGTTCAAACCTAGGCTTAGGTTTGAATTTCTGTCCATTCTGGCCACTTTATGAAGGGGACAGCATCTCCAGTCCATGGAGGTTTACCCACAATGGGAGTTGTGAGATGCTCCAAACAACAAGGATTCCTTCTGATCAACAATTGAGACCTTTTGTATCACTCCAGTACATAGCATACAGAATGACACCAGAGCAGGGATCTTAGGATGGATGCATGGGAAGCCCGCCTCACATTGCAGTTGTCTCCTAGCAAATAGACAGGTTTGATATGCTGGCTCTGTCAGAGCAACCAAGGGGGCTGAGTTGAAATGGACTCTCCTGAGGATGGATGCTAATGTGGGTTTGTGTCCATGGAGACCTTGGAATGGGGCGTTGGTGCATGGGCCCTGAAGGATTCTCCTAACCGGAGGTTTTGAGACATCTCCAAAGGACAAGTTCCCCATGTGGAGACGAGATTTGTTCTGATTGGTGCCTCAGGAAACCCCCATATACTGTTATTGGAATATAGGCCTCTGAAGAGAGATAACTGGAAACCAAAGCAATGGCTCCGTTTAGAGCCTAGGGGCCTGTCCGGTTGAATCTTCTTCTCTGTGTACATCCATCTAAGGTATTAGTGGAGTTAGATGCTCAGCTGGTGTCAGATGGCCCTTGTTTGTCCCAGGCGGCCTACACTATTGTGAAGGCCTTGGGGACTTTGGAGGTTTCTCCTAATTTTATGATTATGGACAATGGAATGGGCAGAATTCCCGTGGAGAGGGAAGGCACAGTTTTGATGTGGCTCCAGGGGCTCCAGCCTGCAGGGTGTGTGCACCAGGACTGTGGAGACAGAAGTCTAAAACACAAACTCAGTTTAGGTTTAGGGACGTAGGTATGGCAGGCCCGATCTACAGACCGTGAGGAGAATTCTTCCAGATATGAAGAAAGAGAGATTGTGAGGCACTTGTTCAGGCTTTTGTTTCTGGATTTTGTGTCAACGATGGGCGTGGAATGTCCGGGAGGCCTCACGGGCCATGGACGAGTCTTCCGCTCTGTGGATTTGGCCCGATTCCAATTGTTTTGGGTCAAACTGTGGGATGGGAGGAGTCCTTTCAGTTTTGTTACCTCAGGTGTCCCACCAAAAGAGGGATTCCAAAGCCGAGCCCTGGGGAGGGGAGACTGGACAACCAGAAATCTGGTTAAAAATTGGGGCCTAGGGGCATGACAAGCCCAATATGCTGTCTTTTGGTCCAGCCACTGAGAGGCCTTACTTGAGAACTGGGCTCACGTTGAGGGTCAGAATGCATGTTTGTGAACGACTTGGTCCTCAAGCATCTGCAGGGCCTCATGGGCCACACTGGTTTCAACTACATTTTACGTTGGACAACATGCCAACCACAAGGTTTCTTGCCATGGGGAAGGAGTTCTGATTCCTGCATCATGTTCAACACTGGGTGGTGACTGGAGATAAGGTTTAGGTTCTGAAGCCTGAAAACCGAGGTTGGAAAGAGATGATGACCTAAGGCCATGGCGGGTCTGATGTGCTCAGTGTGTGGCCAGCTGGGTGGGTGCGAGCCAGGAGGTTCAGTCTCAGGCTGTGCCAGAAAGGGCAGTAGTGCCCAGGGCAGCCTGTATAATTGGGGTCCAGTCAAGTGGCATGCAGGTTGATCCTCATTTGGGGAATCTGGGTAGCCCCAGAGGGCAATGTTTTTCTTCCGGAAAGCAGGCAGAGTGCTGCCTTGTAGTTCTGGAATTGCCAAACTGGAGGGCTTGTGGGCCAGGAATGTGAGGATGGAAGTTGAGAACACAAACTAGACTTACGTTTCTGGGCAAGGGCACGGCAGACACACTCTGCAGAGCTGAATCAAGATGTCCTGCATCTGAAGTCAGGGCGAGGATCAGACGATCGCTCAGGTTGGAGCTTCTGTCCCAGATGGCCCCTTCATGAAGCACAGGGGGCGGGATCACGAGGCCATGGAGGTTTGCCCACGATGGGAGTTGTGAGATGCTCCAAACAGTAAAGATTCTTCTGCGGGACTATTGAGACCTGTTGGTTGGCTCCAGGACTTCCCATACAGCATCATTCTGAGAATGGTTCTAAGTATGGATGTCTGGGAAGCCTGCCTCTCATTCCAATCATCTCCTAGCGCCAAGACGGGTTAGATCTGCTGGATCAGGGGGAGCAACTGAGGGGGCTGAGTTGAAATGGACTCTCCTGTGGATGGGTCCTAATGTGGGTGTGTCTCCATGGAGACCTTGGAATGAGGCGCTGGCACCGGGAACCTGAAATGTCCTTCTAACCAGAGGCTTTGAGAGAGCTCCAACATGCAAGTTTCCCATGTGTAGACGAGATTTGTTCTGATGGGTGCCTCAGGAGAAGCACTCAGCTGGTATTGGAAACCAGGCTTTTGAGGAGACATGCCTGTAAACCAAAGCTATGGATCCCATTATGGCCTGGGGTCCTGTCTGGTCAATCTTCTTCTCTGGGGACATCCATCTATGGTATGAGTGGAGGTAGATGCTCAGCTGGTGTCAGACGGCCCTTTTTTGTCCCGGACAACCTACACCATTGGTATGGCCTCAGGGAATTTGGAGGTTTCTCCTAATTTGTACGGTTTTGGATAATGGAATGGGCAGAATTCCCATGGATTGGTTAGGCACAGTCCTAATGTGTGGTTCCAGGGGCGTGCTCAGTGTTCGACCAGCTTTCTGGGTGGGGCCAGGAAGTCCAGGCTCAGGCTGTGTAGAAAGGGCAATAGTGCCCAGGTCAGCCTATATATTTGGGGTACAGTCGAATGGCGTGAAGGTTGATCCTCATTTGGAGTTTCTGGGTAGCCCCACAGGGCAATGGTTTTCTTCCTGAAGGCTGGAAGAGTGCTGCATTATAGTTCTGGTTTGCAAACTGGAGGCTTGTGGGCCAGTAATCTGAAGACGGAAATCTGAGAACACAAGCTAGGCTTAGGTTTCTGGGTGAGGACAAGGCAGGAACAATCTACAGACCTGAATCGAGATCTCGTGCTTCTGAAGTCAGGGCGAGGATCAGAAGATCGCTCAGGTTGGTGTTTCTGTCCCTGATGGCCCCTTCATGAAGGGGCGGGGGGGTCAAGAGGCCGTGGGGGTTTTCCCACGATGTTAGTTGTGAGAAGCTCCAAACTGCCAAGATTCTTGTGCAGGACAATTGAGACATGTTGGTTGGCTCCAGGCCAACGATTCTGAGCAGGGTTCTAAGGATGGATGCCTGGGTAGCCCACCTTGCATTCCAATTGTGTCCTAGCAACAAGACAGGTTATATCTGCTGGATCTGGGCGAGCAATCTGGATCTGAGTTGAAATGGACTCTCCTGTTGATGGATCCTAATATGTTTTTGTGTCTATGGAGACCTTGGAATGAAGCAGTGGCACTGGGGTTCTGAAGGGTTTTTTCAAACAGAGGCTTTGACACAGCTCCAACGTGCAAATTTCCCATATGTAGATGAGATTTTTTATGACGGATGAGTCAGGAAACAGCCATATGCTGGTATTGCAATCCAGGCCTCTGAGGAGAGATGACTGGATACCACAACAATGAATCCGAATAGTGCCTAGGGGCCTGTTCGTACCTTTTTACCTCTGGGAACATCAGTCTATGCGTCTGAGTGCATGTAGGTGCTCAGATGGGCTCAGATTGCCCGAGTTTGTCCTGGGAAGCCACCACTATTGGGATGGCCTCAGGGAGTTTGCAGGTTTATCCTATTAGTAGGGTTGTGGCCATTGGAATGGGCACATACAATTCCCTTGGAGAGGGCAAGTACACTCCTCCGGTTTGGCTCCAGGGGCCTGAGCCTGTAGGGTGTGTAGGCAGAGCTGTTTGGACAGTCGTCTGAAAACACAAACGCGGCTTATGTTTCAGGTCATAGGTATGGCAGATTTGATCTACAGACCATGAGGAGAACTCTTCGGGATATGAATAAGGGGCGAGTGTGAGGCTCGTGCTCAAGTTTTTGTCTCTGGATATCGTGTCACTCATGGTTGTGAAATTCCCTGGTGACTTCATGGGAAATGGACGAGCCTTACACTCTGGGGGTTTGGCCCCGTCCAAAGAGTTTGGGGTCATTCTGTGGGATGGAAAAAGTTCGTTTTGTTGTTGTTGTTGATTTGCCATGTTTTGTTTTTTAACCTCAGGTGTCCCACCAAATGAGGGATTCCAGAGTAGAGCCCTGGGGAGGGCCGAACGGACAACCAGAAATCTGGTTAAAAATTGTGGCCTAGGGACATGTCAAGCCCATTATGACATCTAATGGTCGAGCCACTGAGAGGACTTACTAGAGGACAGGACTCATGCTGAGGGTCACAATGCGTGTGTATGCCCACTTCGCAAACAAGAATGGGCAGGGCCTCATGGTGAATCCTGGTTTCTCCTACACTGAACGTTGGACAACATGCCAACCACAAGTTTTCTTGCCATGGGTAAGGAAGAGTTCTGATTTCTGCATCACAGGCACCCCTGGGCAGTGATTGGAGATAAGGTCTAGGTTCTGAAGCCTAAAAACTGAGGTAGGGAAGAGATGATGACCTAAGGCCATGGCGGGTCTGATGTGCTCAGTGTGCGGTCAGCTGTCTGGGTGTTGGTCAGGAGATCCGGGCTCAGGTTGTGTCAGAGAGTGCATTAGTGCCCAGTTTAGACTATATACTTTGGGTACAGTCGAGTGCCAAGTAGATTTATCCTCATATAAGTTGTCTGGGCAGCTCATTAGGCAAAATTTGTTTTCTAGAGGGCAGGCAGAGTGCTTCATTGTCAGTCCGGAATTGCTAAACTTGAGGGCTTCGTGTAGAGGAGTGTGAGGACGGAAGTCTGAGAACACAAGCTAGACTCGGGTTTCAGGGCGAGGACACGGCAGGTACCACTGTAGATCTGAACCAATATCTCATGCATCTGAAGTCAGGGCGAGGATCAGACGTTGGCTCAGGTTGGAGTTTCTGTGCATGACGGACCCTTCATGAAGGGAGCGGAATCTCAAGGCCATGGAGTTTTTCCCACGTTGGGAGTTGTGGGATGCCCCCATCAAGGATTCCTTCTGCGGGACAATTGAGACCTGTTGGGCAGCTTCAGGACATCCCATATGGAATGACTCCAGGGCACTGTTCGAGGATGGATGCCTGGGAAGCCGGCCTCGCATTCCAAATGTCTCCCAGCAACAAGACAGTTTAGATCTGATGGCTCTGCGGGAGCAACCGGGGTGGCTGACTTGAAATGGACTTTACTGAGGATGGGTCCTCATGTGTGTTTGTGTCCATGAGGGCCTTAAAAAGGGGCGGTGGCACCGGGACCCTGAAGTATTCTCCTAAGCTTTTGACATAGCTCGATGCACAAGGTTCCTTGTGGAGATGAGATTTGTTTTGATGGGTGCCTCAGGAAAACCTCTATGCTGGTATTGGAATCCAGGCTTTTGAGGAGACATGCCTGTAATCCAAAGCAATGTATCCGATTATGGCCTAGGGTCCTGTCTGGTTCAATCTTCTTCTCAGGGGACATCCATTTATGGTATGAGTGGAGGTAGATGCTCAGCAGGTATCAGACCGCCCTTGTTTGTCCCGGGCGACCTGCACTATTGGGATGGCCTCAGGGATTTGGAGAGTTCTCCAAATTTTACTGTTTTGGACAATGGCATCGGCAGAATTCCCATGGATTGGGTTGGCACAGTCCTAATGTGTGACTCCAGGGGCCCCAGCCTGGAGGGTGTGTGGCCCAGGACTTTGAGGACAGAAGTATGAAAACACAAACTCAGCTTAGGTTTGGGGACGTAGGTATGGCAGGCCCGATCTATAAACCATGAGAAGAACTCTTCCGGATATGAAGAGAGAGCTAATCTGAGGCGCTTGCTCAAGCTTTTGTCTCTGGATTTTGTATCAGAGATGGCCGTGGAATGTCGGGGAGGCCTCATGGGACATGGACGAATTTTCCTCTCTGTGGATTTGGCCCGATCCCAATTGTTTTTCGTCAATCTGTGGAATGGGAGGACTCCTTTCAGGTTTGTTACCTCAGGTGTCCCGCCAAAAGAGTAATTCCAAAGAAGAGCCCTGGGGAAAAGTGAAGGGAGAACCCGAACTATGGGTAAAATTTGGGGCCTAGGGGCAAGGCAAGCCCAATATGCTGTCTCTTCATCCAGCCACTGAGAGGCCTTACCTGAGGCCTGGGATCAGGCTGAGGGACACAATGTGTGTTTGTGACCAATGTGGCCCATAAACATGGGCGGGGCCTCATGGGCCACACTGGTTTCAACTACACTGAACGTTGGAAAACATGCCAACCACTAGGTTTCTTGCCAAGGCGAAGGAGAAGTTCTGATTCTTGCATCACGTTCACTCCTGAACAGTGAGTGGAGATAAGGTCTAGGTTCTAAAGGTGAAAACTGAGGTTGGGTAGAGATGATGGCCTAAAGCCATGGTGGGTGTGATATGCTCTGTGTACGGCCAGCTGTCTGGGTGTTGGACTGGAGGTCTGCCCTCAGGCTCTGTCAGACAGGGCTTTAGTGCACAGGCTAGACTGTATAATTGGGGTATGATCGAGTGGCATGCAAGTTGTTACTCATTTGGGGTTTCTGGTTAGCCCTATAGGGCGACATTTTTCTTCTGGAGGGCAGGCAGAGTGCTGCATTGTGTCTCCAGAATTGCCAAACTGGAGGGGTGTGGCCAGGATTGTGAGGAAGGAAGTCTGAAAACACAAGCTAGCACGAGTTTTGGGGCCAAGAGCATGGCAGGCCCACTCTGCAGAGGCTGAATCGAGATCTCCTGCAGGTGAGGTCAGGGCGAGTATCAGATGTTGCCTCAAGCTGCAGGTTGTGTCCATGACGGCCCTTACATGAAGGGGGTGGGGGCGTCATGAGGCCAGGGAGGTTTCCCTACGCTGGGAGTTGTGAGCTGCTCCAAACTTCAAAGTTTCCTTCTTCAGGACAGTCGAGTACTATTGGATGGTCCCTTGATGCCCCATACAGAAAGACTCGAGAGCAGGGGCCTAAGCATGTATGCCGAGAAACGCCAACTCACCTTCCCATTCCCTGGTCGAGACAAGGCACGCTCAATCTGCGGGCTCTTGGGTGAGCTACCCAGAAGGCTGAGTTTAAATGGACTCTCCTGAGGATGAGTCATAATGTGGGTTAGTGGCCATGGAGACCTTGAATGTGGCAGTAGCTAAGGGACTCTGCAGGATTCTCCAACCCGAAGGGCTTGACACAACTCCAACAAGGAAGCTTCCCATGTTGAGATGAGAGGTCTTCTGTCTGGTGCCTCAGGAAAGCCCCGTATGCTGGTCTTCGAACCCAGGCCTCTGAGGAGTGATACCTGGACACCAAAGCAAGAGTTCATAATAGGGCCTAGGGGCCTGTCTGGTTGAATCTTCTGTCTCTGCGGATATCTGTCTGTGTGTCTGCATGGAGGTAGTAGTTGCTCAGCTTGTGTCATAATGCCCCTATTTGTCCAGTGCGGCTTGCGGTAGTGGGATGTCCTTGGGGACCTTAGGTTTCTACTATTTTGTAGAGTTGTGGCCAATGGAATGGGCAGTTTCTTAGGAGAGAGCAGGCACAGTTCTGTGGTGTGGCTCCAGAGACCCCAGCCTGGAGGCTGTGTGGGCCATGGCTGTGCAGACAGACATCCAAAAACCCTAACTCAGCTCAGGTTTGGGGCCGAGGTTACGGCAGGCCTGATCTACAGTCCATGAGGGGAGCTCCTCTGGATATGAAAGAAGGGTGAGAGGGAGGCAGTCGCTCAGGCTTTTGTCTCTGGATGTTTTGTCCACAATGGCCGTTTAATGTAGGAGTTGCCTCATGGGTCGTAGAAGTCTCCCTCTCTGGTAGTTTGTCCAGCCCCCAAGAGTTTGGGGTCATTCTGTGGGAAGGGAAGTGTCCTGTTTTCTGCTTCATGTGTCCCCCCAGTAGAGGGATTCTAGAGCATAGCAGTGGGTACTGACAAGTGGAATACTCGCCCTCTGGTTAAGCCTGGGGTCCTATGGATATGACAAGCCCCATATGCAGGATCTTGGTCCAGCCACTGAGAGGCGTTACTTTAATACGGGACTCACGCTGCAGGTCACAATGCATGTCTGTGCCCTAGGCGGCCCTCAAGCACTGGCGTGGCCTTTCGGACAATGCAGGTTTTCCCACATTGAACGTTGGACAACATGCCAACCACAAGGTTTCTGGCCATGGGGAAGGAGGAATTCTAATTTCTGCATCAAGTTCACCCCTGGGCAGTGATTGGAGATAAGGTCTAGGTTCTGAAGCCTGAAAACCGAGGTTGGGAAGAGATGACGACCTACAGCCATAGCGGGTCCTATGTGTCCAGGTTGGTGCCAGCTGTCTGGGTGTCGTTTGGGATGTCTTGTTTCAGGCTGTGCCAGACAGGGCATTGGTATACAGGGTGGGCTGTATAATTGCTTTACAATCGAGTGGCATGCATTAGAAAATCATTTGGGGTTTCTTATTAGCAGTATAGGGCAAAGATTTTCTTCTGGAGGGCCGGCAGAGTGCTGCATTGTGGCTTCGGAATTCCCAAACTGGAGGGCTTGTGGGCCAGGAGAGTGAGGACGGAAGTCTGAGAACACAAGCTAGGCTTAGGTTTTGGGGCAAGGACATGGCAGGCACACTCTGCAGAGCTGAATTTAGATCTCATGCGTCTGAAGTCAGGTCGAGGTTCAGACTTTGGCTCAGGTTTGAGTTTCTGTCCAAGTTGGCCCCTTCAGGAAGGGGGGAATTATGCTGCCATGGGGGCTTTCCCACTATTGGAGTTGTGAGATGCTCCAAACCGCAAGGATTCCTTCTGTGGGACAATTAAGATTTGTTGGATGGCTCCAGGACGTCTTATAAGGTATTTTTCCAGAACAGGGTTCTAAGTATGGATGCCTGGGCAGCCAGCCTCACATTCCAATTGTCTCCTAGCAACAAGAAACGTTTGATCTGCTGGCTTGGGGTAGCAACAGAGGGGGCTGAGTTGAAATGGACTTTCCTGAGGATGGTCTTAATGTTGGTTTGAGTCCATGGAGACCTTGGTATGGGGCAGTGGCACCAGGGCCCTGAAGGATTCTCCTAACCAGAGGTTATGACAAAGCTCCAATGAGCAAGTTTCCATGGGGAGACGAGATTTGTTCTTCTGGTGCCTCAGGAAACCACCATATGCTGGTATTGGAAACGAGTCCTCTGAGGAGAGATGCCTGGAAACCAAAGCAATGGATCTGATTAGTGCCTAGGGGCCTGTCCGGTTCAATATTCTTCTCTGGGGACATCTGTTGTCTGAGTGGAGGTAGTTGCTCAGCTGGTTTGAGATCACCCCTGTTTGTCCTGGGCAGCCTACACTATTGGGATGGCCTCGGTGACTTTGGAGGTTTTTCCTAATTTGCAAGGTTGTGGCCAATGGAATGGGAAGAATTCCCTTGAAAGGGAAGCACAGTGGTGAGGTGTGGCTCCAGGGACCCAAGTGTGGAGCGTGTGTGGTCTAGGGCTATTTGGACAAAAGTCTGAAAACACAAACTCCACTTAGGTTGGGGGATGCAGGTATGGCCGCCCGATTATAGACCGTGAGGAGACCTCTTCGGGATATGAACAAAGGGCGAATGTGAGGTGCTTGCTCATGCTTTTTTTTTTTTTTTCTGGAAATGTGTCACCGATTGCCATGGAATGTCGGGGTGTCCTCATGGGCCATCGATGAGGCTCCCTTTCTGGGGATTTGACCCTATCCCAAGAGTTTGGTATCATTCTGTGGGAAGGGAGGAGGCCTTTCTGTTTTTTTTGTTTATTTTTATTTTTATTTTTATTTTTTTTTTACCTCAGGAGGACCACCAAAAGAGGGATTCCAGAGCAGAGTCGTGGGTGGGGGCAACTGCACAACCAGACCTCTGGTTAACATTGGGACCTAAGAACATGGCAAGCCCCATATGTGGGCTCTTGGTCCAGACACTGAGAGGCCTTCCTTGAGGATAAGTCTCACACTGAGTTTCACAATGTGTTTTTGTGCCCAAGGAGCCCCTCAAGTAAGGGCGTGGCCTAATGTACCATGCTGGTTTCTCGTACACTGAACGTTGCACAGTATGGGAACCACAATTTTTCTGGCAATGGGGAAGATGGAGTTCTAATTTCTGCAACACTTTCACTCCTGGACTGTGATTGGATTTAAGGTCTAGGTTCTGAAGCCAGAAAACTGAGGTTGGGAAGAGATGAAGCCCTAAGGCCATGGTGTGTCTGATGTGCTCAGTGTTCGGCCAGCTGTTGAGTGTGGGTTGGAAGGTGCAGGCTCAGGCTGTGGCAGACAGGGAATTAGTGCCCAGGCTAGACTGTATCATTGGGGTGCAGTCGAGTTTCGTGCAGGATGGTACTCATTTGTGGTTACTGGGTAGCCCCAGAGGGCAACGTTTTTCTTCTGGAGGGAAGACACAGTGCCACATAGTGGCTCCAGAATTCCCAAACTGGAAGGCTTGTGGGCCAGGAGTGTGAGGAAAAAATTCTGAGAACACAAGCCAGACTTAGATTTCGGGGTGAGGGGACGGCAGGCACCCTCTGCAGAGATGATTCGAGATCCCGTATACCTGAAGACAGAGCTAGGATCAGAAGTTTTCTTAAGTCGGAGTTTCTGTCCATGATGGCCCCTTCATGAAGGGGAGGGTGTCACGAGGACATGGAAATTTTACCACGATGGGAATTGTGAGATGCTCCAAACCACAATGATTCCTTCTGTGGGACAGTCGAGACCTGTTGGATGGCTCCAGGACATCCCATCAGGAAGTTATCCAGAGCAGGGTTCTAAGGATGGATGCCTGGGCAGCCTGCCTCCCATTCCAGGTGTCTCATAGAGCCAAGGCAAGTTCGATCTGCTGGATCTAGGGGAGCAACCGAGACGGGTGTTTTGAAATGGGTGAGTTGAGGATGGGTCATAATGTGCATTTGTGTCCATGTAGACCTTGGAATGGTGTGCTTGATCCGGGGCCTTGAGGGATGTTCATAACCGGAGGTTTTGATGGAGCTCTAAAGAGTATGATTCCTATGCAGAGAAGAGAATTGTTTTGATGAGTGCCTAAGAAATCTCCCATATGCTGGTATAGGAAACCAGGCCTCTGAGGAGAGATGACTGGAATCAAAAGCAATGGATCTGATTAGGGCCTAAGTGTCCGTCCAGTTCAATCTTATTCTATGGGGATATCTGTCTCTGGGTCTGAGTGCAGGTGGTTTCCTAACTTGTGAAAGATCATCCCTGTTTGTCCTGGGCAGCCAACACAATTCGGATGGCCTGGGGGAGTTTGGAGGATTCTCCTAATCTATAGGATTGTGGCCAATGGAAATGGCAGAATTCCCCTGGAGAGGGAAGCCACAGTCCTGAGGTGTGGCTCCAGGGGCCCCAGCTTGGATGGTGTGTGGGCCAGGACTGTGGGAACAGAAGTCTGAAAAGACAAAGTCAGCTTAGGTTTGGGGATGTATGTATGAAGGCTCGATCTACAGACCGTGAGAATTTTCCGGGCTATAAACAAAGGGCGAGTATGTGGCGCTTGCTCAGGGTTTTGTCTCTGGATTTTGTGTCAATGGTGGCCGTGGAATGTCGGGGTGTCCTCAAGGGCCATGGACAATTCTTTCTCTGGTGATTTGGCCTGATCCCAAGTGGTTGGGATCATTCTGTGGATGGGAAGAGTCCTTTCTGTATTTTTTTTTTTTTTACCTCAAGTGTCCCACCAAAGAGGGATTCCCGAGTAGAGCCCTGAGTAGGGGTGACTAGACATCTCGATTTCTGGTTGAGATTGGGGGACTAGGGGCTTGGCAAGCCCCATATGTGGGCTGTTGTTCCAGTCAATAAGAGGCTTTACATGAGGATAGGGCTCACGCTGATGGTCACAAGTTGTGTTTGTGCACATTGTGGCCCTCAGGGATAGGTGGGGCCTCATAGTCCATGCTGCTTTCTCCTACAATGAACATTGGACAACATGCCAACCACTAGGTTTCTTGCCAAGGCGAAGGAGAAGTTCTGATTCTTGCATCACGTTCACTCCTGAGCAGTGAGTGGAGATAAGGTCTAGGTTCTGAAGGTGAAAACTGAGGTTGGGTAGAGATGATGGCCTAAAGCCATTGTGGGTGTGATATGCTCTGTGTATGGCCAGCTGTCTGGGTGTTGGACTGGACGTCTGCCCTCAGGCTGTGTCAGACAGGGCTTTAGTGCATAGGCTAGACTGTATAATTGGGGTATGGTCGAGTGGCATGCAGGTTGTTACTCATTTGGCTTTTCTGGTTAGCCCTATAGGGCAACCTTTTTCTTCTGGAGGGCAGGCAGAGTGCTGCATTGTGTCTCCAGAATTGCCAAACTGGAGGGGTGTGGCCAGGATTGTGAGGAAGGAAGTCTGAAAACACAAGCTAGCACGAGTTTTGGGGCCAAGAGCATGGCAGGCCCACTCTACAGAGGCTGAATCGAGATCTCCTGCAGGTGAGGTCAGGGCGAGTATCAGATGTTGCCTCAAGCTAGAGTTTGTGTCCATGACGGCCCCTTCCTGAAGGGGGTGGGGGCGTCATGAGGCCAGGGAGGTTTTCCTACGCTGGGAGTTGTGAGCTGCTCCAAACTTCAAAGTTTCCTTCTTCAGGACAGTCGAGTACTATTGGATGGTTCCAGGATGCCTCATACAGAAAGACTCGAGAGCAGGGCCCTAAGCATGGATCCCGAGAAACGCCAACTCACCTTCCCATTGCCTGGTCCAGTAAAAGGAACGCTCAATCTGCGGGCTCTTGGGTGAGCTACCCAGAAGGCTGAGTTTAAATGGACTCTGCTGAGGATGAGTCCTAATGTTGGTTGGTGGCCATGGAGACCTTGGAATGTGGCAGTAGCTAAGGGACTCTGCAGGATTCTCCAACCCAAAGGGCTTGACACATCTCCAACAAGGTAGCTTCCCATGTGGAGATGAGAGGTCTTCTGTCTGATGCCTCAGGAAAGCCCCGTATGCTGGTCTTCGAACCCAGGCCTCTGAGGAGTGATACCTGGACACCAAAGCAAGAGTTCATAATAGGGCCTAGGGGCCTGTCTGGTTCAATCTTCTGTCTCTGCGGATATCTGTCTGTGTGTCTGCATGGAGGTAGTAGTTGCTCAGCTTGTGTCATAATGCCCCTATTTGTCCAGTGCGGCTTGCGGTAGTGGGATGTCCTTGGGACCTTGAGGTTTCTACTATTTTGTAGAGTTGTGGCCCATGGAATGGGCAGTTTCTTAGGAGAGAGCAGGCACAGTTCTGTGGTGTGGCTCCAGAGACCCCAGCCTGGAGGCTGTGTGGGCCATGACTGTGCAGACAGACATCCAAAAACCCTAACTCAGCTCAGGTTTGGGGCCGAGGTTACGGCAGGCCTGATCTACAGTCCATGAGGGGAGCTCCTCTGGATATGAAAGAAGGGTGAGAGGGAGGCAGTCGCTCAGGCTTTTGTCTCTGGATGTTTTGTCCACAATGGCCGTTTAATGTAGGAGTTGCCTCATGGGTCGTAGAAGTCTCCCTCTCTGGTAGTTTGTCCAGCCCCCAAGAGCTTGGGGTCATTCTGTGGGAAGGGAAGTGTCCTGTTTTCTGCTTCATGTGTCCCCCCAGTAGAGGGATTCTAGAGTATAGCAGTGGGTAATGACACCTGGAATACTCGCCCTCTGGTTAAGCCTGGGGGCCTATGGATATGACAAGCCCCATTGGCAGGATCTTGATCCAGCCAGTGAGAGGTGTTACTTTAATACGGGACTCACGCTGCAGGTCACAATGCATGTCTGTGCTCTAGGCGGCCCTCAAGCACTGGCGTGGCCTTTCGGACAATGCAGGTTTTCCCACATTGAACGTTGGACAACATGCCAACCACAAGGTTTCTGGCCATGGGGAAGGAGGAATTCTAATTTCTGCATCACGTTCACCCCTGGGCAGTGATTGGAGATAAGGTCTAGGTTCTGAAGCCTGAAAACCGAGGTTGGGAAGAGATTACGACCTACATCCATAGCGGGTCCTATGTGTCTAGGTTGGGGCCAGCTGTCTGGGTGTCATTTGGGATGTCTTGTCTCAGGCTGTGCCAGACAGGGCATTAGTATAAAGGGTAGGCTGTATAATTGCTTTACAGTCGAGTGGCTTGCATTAAAAAATCATTTGGGGTTTCTTATTAGCAGCATAGGGCAAAGTTTTTCTTCTGGAGGGTAGGCAGAGTGCTGCATTGTGGCTTCGGAATTCCCAAACTGGAGGGCTTGTGGGCCAGGAGAGTGAGGACGGAAGTCTGAGAACACAAGCTAGGCTTAGGTTTTGGGGAAAGGACATGGCAGGCACACTCTGCAGAGCTGAATTGAGATCTCATGCGTCTGAAGTCAGGACGAGGTTCAGACTTTGGCTCAGGTTTGAGTTTCTGTCCATGTTGGCCCCTTCCGGAAGGGGGGGAATTATGAGGCCATGGGGGTTTTCCCAGTATTGGAGTTGTGAGATGCTCCAAACCGCAAGGATTCCTTCTGTGGGACAATTAAGATTTGTTGGATGGCTCCAGGACGTCTTATAAGGTATTTTTCCAGAACAGGGTTCTAAGTATGGATGCCTGGGCAGCCAGCCTCACATTCCAATTGTCTCCTAGCAACAAGAAACGTTTGATCTGCTGGCTTGGGGTAGCAACAGAGGGGGCTGAGTTGAAATGGACTTTCCTGAGGATGGTCTTAATGTTGATTTGAGTCCATGGAGACCTTGGTATGGGGCAGTGGCACCAGGGCCCTGAAGGATTCTCCTAACTAGAAGTTATGACAAAGCTCCAATGAGCAAGTTTTCCATGGGGAGATGAGATTTGTTCTTATTGGTGCCTCAGGAAACCACCATATGCTGGTATTGGAAACGAGGCCTCTGAGGAGAGATGCCTGGAAACCAAAGCAATGGATCTGATTAGGGCCTAGGGGCCTGTCCGGTTCAATATTCTTCTCTGGGGATATCTGTTGTCTTTTGGAATAGTGGCTCAGCTGGTTTGAGATCACCCCTGTTTGTCCTGGGCGGCCTACACTATTGGGATGGCCTCGGTGACTTTGGAGGTTTTTCCTAATTTGCAAGGTTGTGGCCAATGGAATGGGAAGAATTCCCTTGAAAGGGAAGCACAGTCCTGAGGTGTGGCTCCAGGGACCCAAGTGTGGAGCGTGTGTGGTCCAGGGCTATTTGGACAAAAGTCTGAAAACACAAACTCCACTTAGGTTGGGGGATGTAGGTATGGCCGCCCGATCTATAGACCGTGAGGAGACCTCTTCGGGATATGAACAAAGGGCGAATGTGAGGTGCTTGCTCATGCTTTTTTTTTTTTTTTTTTTTTCTGGAAATGTGTCACCGATTGCCATGGAATGTCGGGGTGTCCTCATGGGCCATCGATGAGGCTCCCTTTCTGGGGATTTGACCCGATCCCAAGAGTTTGGTGTCATTCTGTGGGAAGGGAGGAGGCCTTTCTGTTTTTTTATTTATTTATTTATTTATTTTTAACCTCAGGTGGACCACCAAAAGAGGGATTCCAGAGCAGAGTCGTGTGTGGGGGCACTGGACAACCAGACCTCTGGTTAACATTGGGACCTAAGAACATGGCAAGCCCCATATGTGGGCTCTTGGCCAGACTCTGAGAGGCCTTCCTTGAGGATAGGTCTCACAGTGAGTTTCACAATGTGTTTTTGTGCCCAAGGAGCCCATCAAGTCAGGGCGTGGCCTAATGTACCATGCTGGTTTCTCCTACACTGAACGTTGCACAGTATGGGAACCACAAGTTTTTTGACAATGGGGAAGATGGAGTTCTAATTTCTGCAACACTTTCACTCCTGGACTGTGATTGGATTTAAGGTCTAGGTTCTGAAGCCTGAAAACTGAGCTTGGGAAGAGATGAAGCCCTAAGGCCATGGTGTGTCCGATGTGCTCAGTGTTCGGCCAGCTGTTGAGTGTGGGTTGGGAGGTGCAGGCTCAGGCTGTGGCAGACTGGGAATTAATGCCCAGGCTAGACTGTATCATTGGGGTACAGTCGAGTTTCGTGCAGGATGGTACTCATTTGTGGTTACTGGGTAGCCCCAGAGGGCAACGTTTTTCTTCTGGAGGGAAGACACAGTGCCACATAGTGGCTCCAGAATTCCCAAACTGGAAGGCTTGTGGGCCAGGAGTGTGAGGAAAAAATTCTGAGAACACAAGCCAGACTTAGATTTCGGGGTGAGGGGACGGCAGGCACCCTCTGCAGAGATGATTCGAGATCCCGTATACCTGAAGACAGAGCTAGGATCAGACGTATTCTTTGGTCGGAGTTTCTGTCCATGATGGCCCCTTCATGAAGGGGAGGGTGTCACGAGGACATGGAGGTTTTCCCACGATGGGAATTGTAAGATGCTCCAAACCACAATGATTCCTTCTGTGGGACAGTCGAGACCTGTTGGATGGCTCCAGGACATCCCATCAGGAAGTTATCCAGAGCAGGGTTCTAAGGATGGATGCCTGGGCAGCCTGCCTCCCATTCCAGGTGTCTCATAGAGCCAAGGCAAGTTCGATCTGCTGGATCTAGGGGAGCAACCGAGGCGGGTGTTTTGAAATGGGTGAGTTGAGGATTGGTCATAATGTGCATTTGTGTCCATGTAGACCTTGGAATGGGGTGCTTGATCCGGGGCCTTGAGGGATGTTCATAACCGGAGGTTTTGATGGAGCTCTAAAGGGTATGTTTCCTATGTAGAGAAGAGAATTGTTTTGATGAGTGCCTAAGAAATCTCCCATATGCTGGTATTGGAAACCAGGCCTCTGAGGAGAGATGACTGGAATCAAAAGCAATGGATCTGATTAGGGCCTAAGTGCCCGTCCAGTTCAATCTTATTCTATGGGGATATCTGTCTCTGGGTCTGAGTGGAGTTGGTTTCCTAACTTGTGAAAGATCATCCCTGTGTGTCCTGGGCAGCCAACACATTCGGATGGCCTGGGCGAGTTTGGAGGATTCTCCTATTCTATAGGGTTGTGGCCAATGGAAATGGCAGAATTCCCCTGGAGAGTGAAGCCACAGTCCTGAGGTGTGGCTCCAGGGTCCCAGCTTGGATGTGTGTGGGCCAGGACTGTGGGGACAGAAGTCTGAAAAGACAAAGTCAGCTTAGGTTTGGGGATGTATGTATGAAGGCTCGATCTACAGACCGTGAGAATTTTCCGGGCTATGAACAAAGGGCGAGTATGTGGCGCTTGCTCAGGGTTTTGTCTCTGGATTTTGTGTCAATGGTGGCTGTGGAATGTCGGGGTGTCCTCAAGGGCCATGGACAATTCTTTCTCTGGTGATTTGGCCTGATCCCAAGTGGTTGGGATCATTCTGTGGATGGGAAGAGTCCTTTCTGTATTTTTTTTTTTTACCTCAGGTGTCCCACCAAAGAGGGATTCCCGAGTAGAGCCCTGAGTAGGGGTGACTAGACATCTCAAAATCTGGTTGAGATTGGGGGACTAGGGGCTTGGCAGGCCCCATATGTGGGCTGTTGTTCCAGTCACTAAGAGGCTTTACATGAGGATAGGGCTCACGCTGAGGGTCACAATGTGCGTTTGTGTAAATTGTGGCCCTCAGGGATAGGTGGGGCCTCATAGTCCATGCTGCTTTCTCCTACAATGAACATTGGACAACATGCCAACCACTAGGTTTATAGCCAAGGCGAAGGAGAAGTTATGATTCTTGCATCATGTTCACTCCTGAGCAGTGAGTGGAGATAAGTTCTAGGTTCTGAAGGTGAAAACTGAGGTTGGGTAGAGATGATGGCCTAAAGCCATTGTGGGTGTGATATGCACTGTGTACGGCCAGCTGTCTGGGTGTTGGACTGGAGGTCTGCCTTCAGGCTGTGTCAGACAGGGCTTTAGTGCACAGGCTAGACTGTATAATTGGGTATGGTCGAGTGGCATGCAGGTTGTTACTCATTTGGCGTTTCCGGTTAGCCCTATAGGGCAACATTTTCTTCTGGAGGGCAGGCAGACTGCTGCATTGTGTCTTCAGAATTGCCAAACTGGAGGGGTGTGGCCAGGATTGTGAGGAAGGAAGTCTGAAAACACAAGCTAGCACGCGTTTTGGGGCCAAGAGCATGGCAGGCCCACTCTGCAGAGGCTGAATCGAGATCTCCTGCAGGTGAGGTCAGGGCGAGTATCAGATGTTGCCTCAAGCTGGAGTTTGTGTCCATGACGGCCCCTTCCTGAAGGGGGTGGGGGCGTCATGAGGCCAGGGAGGTTTCCCTACGCTGGGAGTTGTGAGCTGCTCCAAACTTCAAAGTTTCCTTCTTCAGGACAGTCGAGTACTATTGGATGGTTCCAGGATGCCCCATACAGAAAGACTCGAGAGCAGGGGCCTAAGCATGGATGCCGAGAAACGCCAAATCACCTTCCCATTGCCTGGTCGAGACAAGGCACGCTCAATCTGCGGGCTCTTGGGTGAGCTACCCAGAAGGCTGAGTTTAAATGGACTCTCCTGAGGATGAGTCATAATGTGGGTTGGTGGCCATGGAGACCTTGGAATGCGGCAGTAGCTAAGGGACTCTGCAGGATTCTCCAACACGAAGGGCTTGACACATCTCCAACAAGGAAGCTTCCCATGTGGAGATGAGAAGTCTTCTGTCTAGTGCCTCAGGAAAGCCCGTATGCTGGTCTTTGAACCCAGGCCTCTGAGGAGTGATACCTGGACACCAAAGCAAGAGTTCATAATAGGGCCTAGGGGCCTGTCTGGTTCAATCTTCTGTCTCTGCGGATATCTGTCAGTGTGTCTGCATGGAGGTAGTAGTTGCTCAGCTTGTGTCATAATGCCCCTATTTGTCCAGTGCGGCTTGCGGTAGTGGGATGTCCTTGGGGACCTTGAGGTTTCTACTATTTTGTAGAGTTGTGGCCAATGGAATGGGCAGTTTCTTAGGAGAGAGCAGGCACAGTTCTGTGGTGTGGCTCCAGAGACCCCAGCCTGGAGGCTGTGTGGGCCATGGCTGTGCAGACAGACATCCAAAAACCCTAACTCAGCTCAGGTTTGGGGCCGAGGTTACGGCAGGCCTGATCTACAGTCCATGAGGGGAGCTCCTCTGGATATGAAAGAAGGGTGAGAGGGAGGCAGTCGCTCAGGCTTTTGTCTCTGGATGTTTTGTCCACAATGGCCGTTTAATGTAGGAGTTGCCTCATGGGTCGTAGAAGTCTCCCTCTCTGGTAGTTTGTCCAGCCCCCAAGAGCTTGGGGTCATTCTGTGGGAAGGGAAGTGTCCTGTTTTCTGCTTCATGTGTCCCCCCAGTAGAGGGATTCTAGAGCATAGCAGTGGGTACTGACAACTGGAATACTCGCCCTCTGGTTAAGCCTGGGGGCCTATGGATATGACAAGCCCCATATGCAGGATCTTGGTCCAGCCACTGAGAGGCGTTACTTTAATACGGGACTCACGCTGCAGGTCACAATGCATGTCTGTGCCCTAGGCGGCCCTCAAGCACTGGCGTGGCCTTTCGGACAATGCAGAATTTCCCACATTGTACGTTGGACAACATGCCAACCACAAGGTTTCTGGCCATGGGGAAGGAGGAATTCTAATTTCTGCATCACGTTCACCCCTGGGCAGTGATTGGAGATAAGGTCTAGGTTCTGAAGCCTGAAAACTGATGTTGGGAAGAGATGATGACCTACAGCCATAGCGGGTCCTATGTGTCCAGGTTGGGGCCAGCTGTCTGGGTGTCGTTTGGGATGTCTTGTCTCAGGCTGTGCCAGACAGGGCATTAGTATACAGTGTGGGCTGTATAATTGCTTTACAATTGAGTGGCATGCATTAGAAAATCATTTGGGGTTTCTTATTAGCAGCATAGGGCAAAGTTTTTCTTCTGGAGGGCAGGCAGAGTGCTGCATTGTGGCTTCGGAATTCCCAAACTGGAGGGCTTGTGGGCCAGGAGAGTGAGGACGGAAGTCTGAGAACACAAGCTAGGCTTAGGTTTCGGGGAAAGGACATGGCCGGCACACTCTGCAGAGCTGAATTGAGATCTCATGCGTCTAACGTCAGGTCGAAGATTAGACTTTGGCTCAGGTTTGAGTTTCTGTCCAAGTTGGCCCCTTCAGGAAGGGGGGAATTATGCTGCCATGGGGGCTTTCCCACTATTGGAGTTGTGAGATGCTCCAAACCGCAAGGATTCCTTCTGTGGGACAATTAAGATTTGTTGGATGGCTCCAGGACGTCTTATAAGGTATTTTTCCAGAACAGGGTTCTAAGTATGGATGCCTGGGCAGCCAGCCTCACATTCCAATTGTCTCCTAGCAACAAGAAACGTTTGATCTGCTGGCTTAGGGTAGCAACAGAGGGGGCTGAGTTGAAATGGACTTTCCTGAGGATGGTCTTAATGTTGGTTTGAGTCCATGGAGACCTTGGTATGGGGCAGTGGCACCAGGGCCCTGAAGGATTCTCCTAACCAGAGGTTATGACAAAGCTCCAATGAGCAAGTTTCCATGGGGAGACGAGATTTGTTCTTCTGGTGCCTCAGGAAACCACCATATGCTGGTATTGGAAACGAGTCCTCTGAGGAGAGATGCCTGGAAACCAAAGCAATGGATCTGATTAGGGCCTAGGGGCCTGTCCGGTTCAATATTCTTCTCTGGGGACATCTGTTGTCTGAGTGGAGGTAGTTGCTCAGCTGGTTTGAGATCACCCCTGTTTGTCCTGGGCAGCCTACACTATTGGGATGGCCTCGGTGACTTTGGAGGTTTTTCCTAATTTGCAAGGTTGTGGCCAATGGAATGGGAAGAATTCCCTTGAAAGGGAAGCACAGTGGTGAGGTGTGGCTCCAGGGACCCAAGTGTGGAGCGTGTGTGGTCTAGGGCTATTTGGACAAAAGTCTGAAAACACAAACTCCACTTAGGTTGGGGGATGCAGGTATGGCCGCCCGATTATAGACCGTGAGGAGACCTCTTCGGGATATGAACAAAGGGCGAATGTGAGGTGCTTGCTCATGCTTTTTTTTTTTTTTTCTGGAAATGTGTCACCGATTGCCATGGAATGTCGGGGTGTCCTCATGGGCCATCGATGAGGCTCCCTTTCTGGGGATTTGACCCTATCCCAAGAGTTTGGTATCATTCTGTGGGAAGGGAGGAGGCCTTTCTGTTTTTTTTGTTTATTTTTATTTTTATTTTTATTTTTTTTTTACCTCAGGAGGACCACCAAAAGAGGGATTCCAGAGCAGAGTCGTGGGTGGGGGCAACTGCACAACCAGACCTCTGGTTAACATTGGGACCTAAGAACATGGCAAGCCCCATATGTGGGCTCTTGGTCCAGACACTGAGAGGCCTTCCTTGAGGATAAGTCTCACACTGAGTTTCACAATGTGTTTTTGTGCCCAAGGAGCCCCTCAAGTAAGGGCGTGGCCTAATGTACCATGCTGGTTTCTCGTACACTGAGCGTTGCACAGTATGGGAACCACAATTTTTCTGGCAATGGGGAAGATGGAGTTCTAATTTCTGCAACACTTTCACTCCTGGACTGTGATTGGATTTAAGGTCTAGGTTCTGAAGCCAGAAAACTGAGGTTGGGAAGAGATGAAGCCCTAAGGCCATGGTGTGTCTGATGTGCTCAGTGTTCGGCCAGCTGTTGAGTGTGGGTTGGAAGGTGCAGGCTCAGGCTGTGGCAGACAGGGAATTAGTGCCCAGGCTAGACTGTATCATTGGGGTGCAGTCGAGTTTCGTGCAGGATGGTACTCATTTGTGGTTACTGGGTAGCCCAAGAGGGCAACGTTTTTCTCTGGAGGGAAGACACAGTGCCACATAGTGGCTCCAGAATTCCCAAACTGGAAGGCTTGTGGGCCAGGAGTGTGAGGAAAAAATTCTGAGAACACAAGCCAGACTTAGATTTCGGGGTGAGGGGACGGCAGGCACCCTCTGCAGAGATGATTCGAGATCCCGTATACCTAAAGACAGAGCTAGGATCAGAAGTTTTCTTAGGTCGGAGTTTCTGTCCATGATGGCCCCTTCATGAAGGGGAGGGTGTCACGAGGACATGGAAATTTTACCACGATGGGAATTGTGAGATGCTCCAAACCACAATGATTCCTTCTGTGGGACAGTCGAGACCTGTTGGATGGCTCCAGGACATCCCATCAGGAAGTTATCCAGAGCAGGGTTCTAAGGATGGATGCCTGGGCAGCCTGCCTCCCATTCCAGGTGTCTCATAGAGCCAAGGCAAGTTCGATCTGCTGGATCTAGGGGAGCAACCGAGACGGGTGTTTTGAAATGGGTGAGTTGAGGATGGGTCATAATGTGCATTTGTGTCCATGTAGACCTTGGAATGGTGTGCTTGATCCGGGGCCTTGAGGGATGTTCATAACCGGAGGTTTTGATGGAGCTCTAAAGAGTATGATTCCTATGTAGAGAAGAGAATTGTTTTGATGAGTGCCTAAGAAATCTCCCATATGCTGGTATAGGAAACCAGGCCTCTGAGGAGAGATGACTGGAATCAAAAGCAATGGATCTGATTAGGGCCTAAGTGTCCGTCCAGTTCAATCTTATTCTATGGGGATATCTGTCTCTGGGTCTGAGTGGAGTTGGTTTCCTAACTTGTGAAAGATCATCCCTGTTTGTCCTGGGCAGCCAACACAATTCGGATGGCCTGGGGGAGTTTGGAGGATTCTCCTAATCTATAGGATTGTGGCCAATGGAAATGGCAGAATTCCCCTGGAGAGGGAAGCCACAGTCCTGAGGTGTGGCTCCAGGGGCCCCAGCTTGGATGGTGTGTGGGCCAGGACTGTGGGGACAGAAGTCTGAAAACACAAACTCAGCTTAGGTTTGGGGATGTATGTATGAAGGCTCGATCTACAGACCGTGAGAATTTTCCGGGCTATAAACAAAGGGCGAGTATGTGGCGCTTGCTCAGGGTTTTGTCTCTGGATTTTGTGTCAATGGTGGCCGTGGAATGTCGGGGTGTCCTCAAGGGCCATGGACAATTCTTTCTCTGGTGATTTGGCCTGATCCCAAGTGGTTGGGATCATTCTGTGGATGGGAAGAGTCCTTTCTGTATTTTTTTTTTTTTTACCTCAAGTGTCCCACCAAAGAGGGATTCCCGAGTAGAGCCCTGAGTAGGGGTGACTAGACATCTCGACCTCTGGTTGAGATTGGGGGACTAGGGGCTTGGCAAGCCCCATATGTGGGCTGTTGTTCCAGTCACTAAGAGGCTTTACATGAGGATAGGGCTCACACTGATGGTCACAAGTTGTGTTTGTGCACATTGTGGCCCTCAGGGATAGGTGGGGCCTCATAGTCCATGCTGCTTTCTCCTACAATGAACATTGGACAACATGCCAACCACTAGGTTTCTTGCCAAGGCGAAGGAGAAGTTCTGATTCTTGCATCACGTTCACTCCTGAGCAGTGAGTGGAGATAAGGTCTAGGTTCTGAAGGTGAAAACTGAGGTTGGGTAGAGATGATGGCCTAAAGCCATTGTGGGTGTGATATGCTCTGTGTATGGCCAGCTGTCTGGGTGTTGGACTGGACGTCTGCCCTCAGGCTGTGTCAGACAGGGCTTTAGTGCATAGGCTAGACTGTATAATTGGGGTATGGTCGAGTGGCATGCAGATTGTTACTTATTTGGCTTTTCTGGTTAGCCCTATAGGGCAACATTTTTCTTCTGGAGGGCAGGCAGAGTGCTGCATTGTGTCTCCAGAATTGCCAAACTGGAGGGGTGTGGCCAGGATTGTGAGGAAGGAAGTCTGAAAACACAAGCTAGCACGAGTTTTGGGGCCAAGAGCATGGCTGGCCCACTCTACAGAGGCTGAATCGAGATCTCCTGCAGGTGAGGTCAGGGCGAGTATCAGATGTTGCCTCAAGCTAGAGTTTGTGTCCATGACGGCCCCTTCGTGAAGGGGGTGGGGGCGTCATGAGGCCAGGGAGGTTTCCCTACGCTGGGAGTTGTGAGCTGCTCCAAAATTCAAAGTTTCCTTCTTCAGGACAGTCGAGTACTATTGGATGGTTCCAGGATGCCCCATACAGAAAGACTCGAGAGCAGGGGCCTAAGCATGGATGCCGAGAAACGCCAAATCACCTTCCCATTGCCTGGTCGAGACAAGGCACGCTCAATCGGCGGGCTCTTGGGTGAGCTACCCAGAAGGCTGAGTTTAAATGGACTCTCCTGAGGATGAGTCATAATGTGGGTTGGTGGCCATGGAGACCTTGGAATGCGGCAGTAGCTAAGGGACTCTGCAGGATTCTCCAACACGAAGGGCTTGACACAACTCCAACAAGGAAGCTTCCCATGTGGAGATGAGAAGTCTTCTGTCTAGTGCCTCAGGAAAGCCCGTATGCTGGTCTTTGAACCCAGGCCTCTGAGGAGTGATACCTGGACACCAAAGCAAGAGTTCATAATAGGGCCTAGGGGCCTGTCTGTTTCAATCTTCTGTCTCTGCGGATATCTGTCAGTGTGTCTGCATGGAGGTAGTAGTTGCTCAGCTTGTGTCATAATGCCCCTATTTGTCCAGTGCGGCTTGCGGTAGTGGGATGTCCTTGGGGACCTTGAGGTTTCTACTATTTTGTAGAGTTGTGGCCAATGGAATGGGCAGTTTCTTAGGAGAGAGCAGGCACAGTTCTGTGGTGTGGCTCCAGAGACTCCAGCCTGGAGGCTGTGTGGGCCATGGCTGTGCAGACAGACATCCAAAAACCCTAACTCAGCTCAGGTTTGGGGCCGAGGTTACGGCAGGCCTGATCTACAGTCCATGAGGGGAGCTCCTCTGGATATGAAAGAAGGGTGAGAGGGAGGCAGTCGCTCAGGCTTTTGTCTCTGGATGTTTTGTCCACAATGGCCGTTTAATGTAGGAGTTGCCTCATGGGTCGTAGAAGTCTCCCTCTCTGGTAGTTTGTCCAGCCCCCAAGAGCTTGGGGTCATTCTGTGGGAAGGGAAGTGTCCTGTTTTCTGCTTCATGTGTCCCCCCAGTAGAGGGATTCTAGAGCATAGCAGTGGGTACTGACAACTGGAATACTCGCCCTCTGGTTAAGCCTGGGGGCCTATGGATATGACAAGCCCCATATGCAGGATCTTGGTCCAGCCACTGAGAGGCGTTACTTTAATACGGGACTCACGCTGCAGGTCACAATGCATGTCTGTGCCCTAGGCGGCCCTCAAGCACTGGCGTGGCCTTTCGGACAATGCAGAATTTCCCACATTGTACGTTGGACAACATGCCAACCACAAGGTTTCTGGCCATGGGGAAGGAGGAATTCTAATTTCTGCATCACGTTCACCCCTGGGCAGTGATTGGAGATAAGGTCTAGGTCCTGAAGCCTGAAAACTGATGTTGGGAAGAGATGATGACCTACAGCCATAGCGGGTCCTATGTGTCCAGGTTGGGGCCAGCTGTCTGGGTGTCGTTTGGGATGTCTTGTCTCAGGCTGTGCCAGACAGGGCATTAGTATACAGTGTGGGCTGTATAATTGCTTTACAATCGAGTGGCATGCATTAAAAAATCATTTGGGGTTTCTTATTAGCAGCATAGGGCAAAGTTTTTCTTCTGGAGGGCAGGCAGAGTGCTGCATTGTGGCTTCGGAATTCCCAAACTGGAGGGCTTGTGGGCCAGGAGAGTGAGGACGGAAGTCTGAGAACACAAGCTAGGCTTAGGTTTCGGGGAAAGGACATGGCCGGCACACTCTGCAGAGCTGAATTGAGATCTCATGCGTCTAACGTCAGGTCGAAGATTAGACTTTGGCTCAGGTTTGAGTTTCTGTCCAAGTTGGCCCCTTCAGGAAGGGGGGAATTATGCTGCCATGGGGGCTTTCCCACTATTGGAGTTGTGAGATGCTCCAAACCGCAAGGATTCCTTCTGTGGGACAATTAAGATTTGTTGGATGGCTCCAGGACGTCTTATAAGGTATTTTTCCAGAACAGGGTTCTAAGTATGGATGCCTGGGCAGCCAGCCTCACATTCCAATTGTCTCCTAGCAACAAGAAACGTTTGATCTGCTGGCTTGGGGTAGCAACAGAGGGGGCTGAGTTGAAATGGACTTTCCTGAGGATGGTCTTAATGTTGGTTTGAGTCCATGGAGACCTTGGTATGGGGAATAGGCACCAGGGCCCTGAAGGATTCTCCTAACCAGAAGTTATGACAAAGCTCCAATGAGCAAGTTTTCCATGGGGAGACGAGATTTGTTCTTAATGGTGCCTCAGGAAACCACCATATGCTGGTATTGGAAACGAGCCCTCTGAGGAGAGATACCTGGAAACCAAAGTAATGGATCTGATTAGGGCCTAGGGGCCTGTCCGGTTCAATATTCTTCTCTGGAGACATCTGTTGTCTGAGTGGAGGTAGTTGCTCAGCTGGTTTGAGATCACCCCTGTTTGTCCTGGGCGGCCTACACTATTGGGATGGCCTCGGTGACTTTGGAGGTTTTTCCTAATTTGCAAGGTTGTGGCCAATGGAATGGGAAGAATTCCCTTGAAAGGGAAGCACAGTCCTGAGGTGTGGCTCCAGGGACCCAAGTGTGGAGCGAGTGTGGTCCAGGGCTATTTGGACAAAAGTCTGAAAACACAAACTCCACTTAGGTTGTGGTATGTAGGTATGGCCGGCCCAATCTATAGACCGTGAGGAGAACTCTTCGGGATATGAAAAAAGGGCGAATGTGAGGTGCTGGCTCATGCTTTTTTTTTTTTTTTTTTTTTCTGGAAATGTGTCACCGATTGCCATGGAATGTCATGGTGTCCTCATGGGCCATCGATGAGGCTCCCTTTCTGGGGATTTGACCCGATCCCAAGAGTTTGAGTTCATTCTGTCGGAAGGGAGGAGGCCTTTCTTTTTTTTTGTTTATTTATTTTTTTTTTTTTTTACCTCAGCTGGACCACCAAAAGAGGGATTCCAGAGCAGATTCGTGGGTGGGGGCAACTGGACAACCAGACCTCTGGTTAACATTGGGACCTAAGAACATGGCAAGCCCCATATGTGGGCTCTTGGTCCAGACACTGAGAGGCCTTCCTTGAGGATAGGTCTCACACTGAGTTTCACAATGTGTTTTTGTGCCCAAGGAGCCACTCAGGTCAGGGGGGGGGCCTAATGTACCATGCTGGTTTCTCCTACACTGAATGTTGCACAGTATGGGAACCACAAGTTTTCTGGCAATGGGGAAGATGGAGTTCTAATTTCTGCAACACTTTCACTCCTGGACTGTGATTGGATTTAAGGTCTATGGTCTGAAGCCTGAAAACTGAGCTTGGGAAGAGATGAAGCCCTAAGGCCATGGTGTGTCCGATGTGCTCAGTGTTCGGCCAGCTGTTGAGTGTGGGTTGGGAGGTGCAGGCTCAGGCTGTGGCAGACAGGGAATTAGTGCCCAGGCTAGACTGTATCATTGGGGTGCAGTCGAGTTTCGTGCAGGATGGTACTCATTTGTGGTTACTGGGTAGCCCCAGAGGGCAACGTTTTTCTTCTGGAGGGAAGACACAGTGCCACATAGTGGCTCCAGAATTCCCAAACTGGAAGGCTTGTGGGCCAGGAGTGTGAGGAAAAAATTCTGAGAACACAAGCCTGACTTAGATTTCTGGGTGATCATTCTGTGGATGGGAAGAGTCCTTTCTGTATTTTTTTTTTTTTACCTCAGGTGTCCCACCAAAGAGGGATTCCCGAGTAGAGCCCTGAGTGGGGTTGACTAGACATCTCGAACTCTGGTTGAGATTGTGGGACTAGGGGCTTGGCCAGCCCCATATGTGGGCTGTTGTTCCAGTCACTAAGAGGCTTTACATGAGGATAGGGCTCACGCTGAGGGTCACAATGTGTGTTTGTGCAAATTGGGGCCCTCAGGGATCAGTGGGGCCTCATAGTCCATGCTGCTTTCTCCTACAATGAACATTGGACAACATGCCAACCACTAGGTTTCTTGACAAGGCGAAGGAGAAGTTCTGATTCTTGCATCACGTTCACTCCTGAGCAGTGAGTGGAGATAAGGTCTAGGTTCTGAAGGTGAAAACTGAGGTTGGGTAGAGATGATGGCCTAAAGCCATTGTGGGTGTGATATGCTCTGTGTATGGCCAGCTGTCTGGGTTTGGACTGGAGGTATGCCCTCAGGCTGTGTCAGACAGGGCTTTAGTGCACAGGCTAGACTGTATGATTGGGGTATGGTCGAGTGGCATGCAGGTTGTTACTCATTTGGCGTTTCTGGTTAGCCCTATAGGTCAACATTTTTCTTCTGGAGGGCAGGCAGAGTGCTGCATTGTGTCTCCAGAATTGCCAAACTGGAGGGGTGTGGCCAGGATTGTGAGGAAGGAAGTCTGAAAACACAAGCTAGCACGAGTTTTGGGGCCAAGAGCATGGCAGGCCCACTCTGCAGAGGCTGAATCGAGATCTCCTGCAGGTGAGGTCAGGGCGATTATCAGATGTTGCCTCAAGCTGGAGTTTGTGTCCATGACGGCCCCTTCCTGAAGGGGGTGGGGGCGTCATGAGGCCAGGGATGTTTCCCTACGCTGGGAGTTGTGAGCTGCTCCAAACTTCAAAGTTTCCTTATTCAGGACAGTCGAGTAATATTGGATGGTTCCAGGATGCCCCATACAGAAAGACTCGATAGCAGGGCCTGATCTACAGTCCATGATGGGAGCTTCTCTGGATATGAAAGAAGGGTGAGAGGGAGGCAGTCGCTCAGGCTTTTGTCTCTGGATGTTTTGTCCACAATGGCCGTTTAATGTAGGAGTTGCCTCATGGGTCGTAGAAGTCTCCCTCTCTGGTAGTTTGTCCAGCCCCCAAGAGTTTGGGGTCATTCTGTGGGAAGGGAAGTGTCCTGTTTTCTGCTTCATGTGTCCCCCCAGTAGAGGGATTCTAGAGCATAGCAGTGGGTACTGACAACTGGAATACTCGCCCTCTGGTTAAGCCTGGGGGCCTATGGATATGACAAGCCCCATATGCAGGATCTTGGTCCAGCCACTGAAAGGCGTTACTTTAATACGGGACTCATGCTGCAGGTCACAATGCATGTCTGTGCCCTAGGCGGCCCTCAAGCACTGGCGTGGCCTTTCGGACAATGCAGGTTTTCCCACATTGAACGTTGGACAACATGCCAACCACAAGGTTTCTGGCCATGGGGAAGGAGGAATTCTAATTTCTGCATCACGTTCACCCCTGGGCAGTGATTGGAGATAAGGTCTAGGTTCTGAAGCCTGAAAACCGAGGTTGGGAAAAGATGACGACCTACAGCCATAGCGGTTCCTATGTGTCCAGGTTGGGGCCAGCTGTCTGGGTGTCGTTTGGGATGTCTTGTCTCAGGCTGTGCCAGACAGGGCATTAGTATACAGGGTGGACTGTATAATTCTTTACAATCGAGTGGCATGCATTAGAAAATCATTTGGGGTTTCTGATTAGCAGCATAGGGCAGTTTTTCTTCTGGAGGGCAGGCAGAGTGCTGCATTGTGGCTTCAGAATTCCCAAACTGGAGGGCTTGTGGGCCAGGAGAGTGAGGACGGAAGTCTGAGAACACAAGCTAGGCTTAGGTTTCGGGGCAAGGACATGGCAGGAACACTCTGCAGAGCTGAATTGAGATCTCATGCGTCTGAAATCAGGTCGAGGTTCAGACTTTGGCTCAGGTTTGAGTTTCTGTCCATGTTGGCCCCTTCAGGAAGGGGGGGCATTATGAGGCCATGGGGGTTTTCCCACTATTGGAGTTGTGAGATGCTCCAAACCGCAAGGATTCCTTCTGTGGGACAATTAAGATTTGTTGGATGGCTCCAGGACGTCTTATAAGGTATTTTTCCAGAACAGGGTTCTAAGTATGGATGCCTGGGCAGCCAGCCTCACATTCCAATTGTCTCCTAGCAACAAGAAACGGGAATAAGTGCCCAGGTGAAGGGAAGGCAGGCACACTCTGCAGAGATGATTCGAGATCCCGTATACCTGAAGACAGAGCTAGGATCAGACGTTGGCTTAGGTCGGAGTTTCTGTCCATGACGGCCCCTTCATGAAGGGGAGGGTGTCACGAGGACATGGAGGTTTTCCGACGATGGGAATTGTGAGATGCTCCAAACCACAATGATTTCTTCTGTGGGACAGTCGAGACCTGTTGGATTGCTCCAGGACATCCCATAAGGAAGTTATCCAGAGCAGGGTTCTAAGGATGGATGCCTGGGCAGCCTGCCTCCCATTCCAGGTGTCTCATAGAGCCAAGGCAAGTTCGATCTGCTGGATCTAGGGGAGCAACCGAGGCGGGTGTGTTGAAATGGGTGAGTTGAGGATTGGTCATAATGTGCATTTGTGTCCATGTAGACCTTGGAATGGGGTGCTTGATCCGGGGCCTTGAGGGATGTTCATAACCGGAGGATTTGATGGAGCTCTAAAGAGTATGTTTCCTATGTAGAGAAGAGAATTGTTTTGATGAGTGCCTAAGAAATCTCCCATATGCTGGTATTGGAAACCAGGCCTCTGAGGAGAGATGACTGGAATCAAAAGCAATGGATCTGATTAGGGCCTAAGTGCCCTTCCAGTTCAATCTTATTCTATGGGGATATCTGTCTCTGGGTCTGAGTGGAGTTGGTTTCCTAACTTGTGAAAGATCATCCCTGTTTGTCCTGGGCAGCCAACACAATTCAGATGGCCTGGGGGAGTTTGGAGGATTCTCCTAATCTATAGGGTTGTGGCCAATGGAAATGGCAGAATTCCCCTGGAGAGGGAAGTCACAGTCCTGAGGTGTGGCTCCAGGGGCCCCAGCTTGGATGGTGTGTGGGCCAGGACTGTGGGGACAGAAGTCTGAAAACACAAACTCAGCTTAGGTTTGGGGATGTATGTATGAAGGCTCGATCTACAGACCGTGAGAATTTTCCGGGCTATGAACAAAGGGCGAGTATGTGGCGCTTGCTCAGGGTTTTGTCTCTGGATTTTGTGTCAATGGTGGCCGTGGAATGTCGGGGTGTCCTCAAGGGCCATGGACAATTCTTTCTCTGGTGATTTGGCCTGATCCCAAGTGGTTGGGATCATTCTGTAGATGGGAAGAGTCCTTTCTGTATTTTTTTTTTTTACCTCAGGTGTCCCACCAAAGAGGGATTCCCGAGTAGAGCCCTGAGTAGGGGTGACTAGACATCTCGAACTCTGGTTGAGATTGGGGGACTAGGGGCTTGGCAAGCCCCATATGTGGGCTGTTGTTCCAGTCACTAAGAGGCTTTACATGAGGATAGGGCTCACGCTGAGGGTCACAATGTGTGTTTGTGCAAATTGTGGCCCTCAGGGATAGGTGGGGCCTCATAGTCCATGCTGCTTTCTCCTACAATGAACATTGGACAACATGCCAACCACTAGGTTTCTTGCCAAGGCGAAGGAGAAGTTCTGATTCTTGCATCACATTCACTCCTGAGCAGTGAGTGGAGATAAGGTCTAGGTTCTGAAGGTGAAAATTGAGGTTGGGTAGAGATGATGGCCTAAAGCCATTGTGGGTGTGATATGCTCTGTGTTACGGCCAGCTGTCTGGGTGTTGGACTGGAGGTCTGCCCTCAGGCTGTGTCAGACTGGGCTTTAGTGCACAAGCTAGACTGTATAATTGGGTATGGTCGAGTGGCATGCAGGTTGTCACTCATTTGGCGTTTCTGGTTAGCCCTATAGGGCAACATTTTGTTCTGGAGGGCAGGCAGAGTGCTTCATTGTGTCTCCAGAATTTCCAAACTGGAGGGGTGTGGCCAGGATTCTGAGTACGGAAGGCTGAGAACACAAGTTAGGCTTAGGTTTCGGGGCGAGGGCCCAGCAGGCACACTCTCAAGTGCTGAATCGAGATCTCATGCTTCTGAATTCAGGGCGAGGATCAGACTTTGGATTAGGATGGAGTTTCTGTCCGTGATGGCCCATTTATGAAGGTGTGGGGAATCATGAGGAAATGGAGGTTTTCTCACAGTGTTATTGTGTGATGCTTCAAACCACAAGGATTCATTCTGCGAGACAGTCAAGACAGGTTGGTTGGATTCAAGACGTCCCATAAAGAAGTTCTCCAGAGCAGGGTTCTAAGGATGGATGCCTGGGAAGCCCGCCTCCCATTCTAACTGTCTCCTAGTGACAAGGAAGGTTTGATCTGCTGGCTCTGGGTGAGCAGCCGAGGGGGCTGATTTGAAATGGACTCTCCTGAGAATGGATCATAATGTAATTTTGTGTCCTTGGAGACCTTGGGATTGGGCCATGGTGCCAGCGCCCTGAAGGATCCTCCTAACCTGAGGTATTGACACAGCTCCAAAGAGCAAGTTTCCCATGTGGAGATGAGATCTGTTCTGATTGTTTCCTTAGGAAACCCCCATATTCTGATATTGGAAACCAGGCCTCTGAGGAGAGATACCTAGAAACCAAAGCAATGCATCAGAAGTTGGCTCAGGTTGGAGTTTCTGTCCATGATCCCCCCTTTATAAAGGGGAGCATCTCATGAGGCCATGTATGTTTTCCTACGATAGGAGTTGTGAGATGCTCCAATCTGCAAGGATTCCTTCTGTGGGACAGTCAAGACCTGTTGGAAGGCTCCAGGACATCCCATATGGAACGGCGCCAGAGCAGGATTCCAAGGATGGATGCCTAGAGAGTCTGCTTTGCATTCCAGTTGTCTCCTAGCGACAAGGCAGGTTTGATATTCTGCCTCTGGGGGAGTAATCGACGGGGCTGAGTTGAAATGTACTCTCCTGCCGAATGATCATAATGCGGGTATGTGTCCATGGAGACCTTGCAATAGGGCGGTTGCTCCGGCTACCTGAAGGTTTCTCCTAACTGGAGGCTTTTACAGAGCTCCAAAGGATAAGTTTCCCATGTGAAGACAAGATTTGTTCTGATTGGTATCTCTGGAATCCCCCATATGCTGGTATTGGAAAACAGGCCTCTGAGGAGAGATGCTTAGAAAAAAAAGCAATGGAACCAATTACATTCTAGGGGCCAGTCCAGTTTAATCTTCTTCTCTTGGGTTATCTGTCTACGGGTGAGTTGACGTCATTGCTCAGCTTGTGAGAGATCTCCCCTCTTTGTCCTGGGTGGCCTACACTATTGGAATGGCCTCTGGGACTTTGGAGGTTTCTCCTTATCTGTAGGGTTGTGGCCAATGGAATGGGAAGAATTTCCTTGGAGAGGGCAGGCAGAGTCCTGAGGTTTGGCTCCAGGGGCCTCAGTCTGGAGGGTGTGTGGGACAGGGATGTCAGGATAGAAGTCTGAAAACACAAACTCAGCTTAGGTTTGGGGACCTAGGTATGGCAGGCCCAATCTACAGACTATGAGGAGAATTTTTTGGGCTATGACCTAAGGGTGAGTGTGAACGCTTGCTGAAGCTTATGTCTCTGGATTTTGTGTCAATAGTGGCCGTGGAATGTCGGGCTGGCCTCATGGGCCATGGACGAGTCTTTCTCTCTGGACCCCAATCACTTGGGATGGCCCAATCCCAAGTGATTGGGGTCATTCTGTGAGTGAGAGGAGTCCTTTCTGTGTTTATTTACCTCAAATGTCCCACCAAAGATGGATTCCAGAGCTGAGCCCTGAGTAGGGGTGACTAGGTGTCTCTACCTCTGGTTAAGATTGGGTGACTTGGGGCATGGCAGGCCCCATATGCGGGCTCATGGTCCAGCCACTGAGAGGCTTTACTTGAGAACAGGGCTCAAACTGAGGGTCCCAATGTGTTTTTGAGCCCACCGCAACTCTTAAGCATAGGCAGGGCCTCAGGGACCCTACACTACCCTCAGGGGCCCTACTACTACCCCTGTAGGCCCTACAGGGGTCCTACACTGAACGTTGGACAAGATGCCAACCACAAGATTCTGGCGAGAGGGAAGGAGGAGTTCTGATTTCTGCATCACGTTCACCCATGGGAAGTGAGTAGAGATAAGGTCTAGGATTCTGTAGCCTGAAAACCGAAGTTGGAAAGAGATGACGACCTAAGGCCATGGCGGTTCAGATGTTCTCAGTGTACTGCAAGCTGTCTGGGTGTCGGTTGGGAATTCAGGCCTCAGGTTCTGTCAGACAGGGCATTAGTGCACAGGCTAGACTATATAATTGGTGTACAGTTGAGTGACGTGCAGGTTTATCCTCATTTGAGGTTTCTGGGTAGACCCATAGGGCAATATTTTTCTTCTAGAGGGCAGGCAGAGTGCAGCACTGTGTCATCGGAAATCCCAAAATAGAGGGCGTGTGGTCCAGGAGAGTGAGGACGGAAGTCGGAGAACACTAGCTACGCTTAGGTTTTGGGGTGAGGGCACAGCAGGTACACTCTGAAGAGCTGAATCAAGATCTCGTGCATCTGAAGTCAAGGCGAAGATCAGCTGTTGGCTCAGGTTGGAGTTTCATTCCATGATCTGCCTTCATGAAGATTGGGGGCATCATGTGACCTTGGAAGCTTTCCATGATATGAGTTGTTAGGTGGTCCATGCACAAGGACTCCTGTGGGACAGTCGAGACCTGTTGGATGGCTCAAGGATGTCCCATAAGGAATGACGCAAGAGCAGGGTTCTAAGGATGGATGCCTGAAGAGCCCAACTCGCATTTCAATTGTCTCCTAGCGACAAGGCAGGTTCAATCTGCTGGCTCTGGAGTAGCAACCGAGGGGGTTTAGTTGAAATGGACTCTCCTGAGGATGGGTCATAATTTGGGATTGTGTCCATGGAGATATTCAAATGGGGCAGTGGCTCCAGTGACCTGAAGTTTTCTCCTAACTGGAGGTTATGACACAGCTCCATAGAGCAAGATTCCCATGTGGAGACGAGATTTTTTCTGATAGGTATCTCTGGAAACCCCCTTTTGCTGGTATTGGAATCCAGGCCTCTGAGGAGAGATGCCTGAAAACAAAAGCAATGGATCCAATTAGGGCCTAGGTGCCTGTCTTGTTCAATATTCTTTTCTATGGATATCTGTCTAAGGTTCTGATTGGAGGTAGTGGCTCAGCTTGTGCCAGAGGGTCCCTGTATGTCCAGGACATCCTACACTATTGGGATGGCCTCAGAGATTTTGGATGATTCTCCTAATCTGTCAGGTTGTGCCAAATGAATGAGCAGAATTCCCTTGGAGAGGGCAGGCACAGTCCTGAGGTGTGGCTCCATGGGGCCCAGCCTTTAGAATGTGTGGGTGAGGACAATGGAGACAGAAGTCTGAAAACACAAACTCGGCTTAGGTTTGGGGACATAGGTATGGCAGGCCCGATCTACAGACCTTGAGAATTTTGGGGGCTCTGAACAAAGGGCAAGTGTGTGGCGCTTTTTCAGGTTTTTGTCTCCGGATTTTGTGTCAATGGTGGCCGTGGAATGTCAGGATGGCCTCATCGACCATGGACGAGTATTTCTCTCTGTGGATTTGGCCAGATTCCAAGTGTTTGGGGTCATTCTTTGGATGGTAGGAGTCCTTACTTTTTTTTTTTTTTCTTTATCTTGGTTTTTTTTTTTTTTTTTTACCTTATGTGTCCCACCAAAGAGGGATTCTAGAAAAGAGCTCTGAATAAGGATGACTAGACTTCTCAAGCTCTGGCTAGGATTGGGGGAGTAGGGGCATGGCAAGTCCAATATGCAGGCTCTTGGTCCAGCCCCGGAGAGGCTTTACTTGAGGCCAGGGTTCATGCTTAGGGTCCTAATGTGTGTTTGTGCCCATCGCAGCCCTCAAGCATGTCTGAGTCCTCATTGGCCATGCTGGGTTCTCATATACTGAACGTTGGACAACATGCCAACCACAAGGTTTCTGGTCATGGGGAAGGTGAAGTTCTGATTTCTGCATCACGTACATCACTTAGTTGTGAGTGGAGATAATGTCTAGGTTCTGAAGCCTGAAGACCAAGGTTGGGAAGAGATGATGACCTAAGGCCATGGCATGTTCGATGTGTTCAGTGTGAGGCCAGGTGTCTGCGTGTCGGTCACGAGGTCTGGGGTCAGGCTGTGTCAGACAGGGCATTAGTGCCCAGGCTAGACTGTATAATTGGGGTACAGTCTAGAGAATTGCAGGTTGATCCTCATTTGATGTTTCTGGGTAGACTCCTAGGGCAAAATCTCTCTTCTGGAGGGCAGGCAGAGTGCTGCATTTTGTCTCCAGAATTCCCAAAGTGGAAGGCTTGTGGGCCAGGAGTGTGAGCTGGCTTAGGTTTTGGGGCGAGGGCAAGGCAGGCACACTCTGCAGAGCTTAATTGAGATCTCATGCATCTGAGGTCAGGGCGAGGATCAGACGGGAGTTTCTGTCCATGATGTCCTCTACCTGAAGGTGGAGGCATCACGAGGCCATGGAGGTTTTCCCACGGTGCGAGTGTGTGATGCTGCAAACCACAAGGATTCCTTCTGCAGGACAGTTGAGACCTGTTGAATGGATCAAGGACACCCCATTAGGAATTTCTCCAGAGCAAAGTTCTAACATGGATACCTGGGCAACGAACTCGCATTCCAATTGTCTCCTAGTGACAAAGCAGGTTTGATCTGCTGGCACTGGGTGAGCAACCGCCAGGTTTGTGTTGAAATGGACTCTTCTGAGGATGGGTCATAATGTGGGATTGTGTCCATTGAGACATTGGAATGGGGCGGTGGCTCCAGTGACGTGAAATTTTCTCCTAACTGGAGGTTTTGACACAGTTCCATATAGCATGATTCCCATGTGGCATGCGATTTGTTCCGATTGGTAGCTCCAGAAACCCCCATGTGCTGGTATTGGAATCCAGGCCTCTGAGGAGAGATACATGAAAACAAAAGCAATGAATTCGTTTAGGGCCTAGGTGCCTGTCCTGTTCAATCTTCTTTTCTATGGATATCTATCTACAGGTCTGATTGGAGGTAGTGGCTCAGCTTGTGGCAGATGGTCCCTGTTTGTCCCGGACATCCTACAATATTGGGGTGGCCTCGGGGACTTCGGATGTTTCTCCTAATCTGTCAGGTTGTGCCAAAGGAATGAGCATAATTCCCATGGAGAGGGCAGGCACAGTCCTGAGGTGTGGCTCCATGGGGCCAAGCCTTGAGGGTGTGTGGGCCAGGACAATGGAGACAGAAGTCTGAAAACACAAACTTGGCTTAGGTTTGGGGACATAGGTATGGCAGGCCCGATCTACAGACCATGAGAATTTTTCAGGCTTTGAACAAAGGGCGAGTGTGTGGCGCTTTTTCAGGCTTTTGTCTCTGGATTTTGTGTCAATGGTGGCCGTGGAATGTGAGGATGGCCTCATCAGCCATGGACGAGTATTTCTCTCTGTGAATTTGGCCCAATTCCAAGTGTTTGCGGTCATTCTTTGGACGGTAGGAGTCCTTTCTCTATTTTTTTTTTAACCTCATGTGTCCCACCAAGGAGGGATTCTAGAGAAGAGATCTGAGTAGGGGTGACTAGACTTCTCAAGCACTGGTTAAGGTTTGGGGAGTAGGGGCATGGTAATCTCCATATGTGGACTCTTGGTCCAGCCCCGGAGAGGCTTTACTTGAGGCCAGGGTTCATGCTTAGGGTCCTAATGTGTGTTTGTGCCCATCGCAGCCCTAAAGCATGTCTGAGGCCTCATGGGCCATGCTGGTTTCTCCTACACTGCACGTTGGACAACATGCCAACCACAGGGTTTCTGGTCATGGGGAAGGAGGAGTTCTGATTTCTGCATCACGTACACGGCATGGCAGTGAGTAGAGATAAGGTCTAGATTCTGAAGCCTGAAAACCGAGGTTGGTAAGAGATGACGACCTAAGGCCATGGTGGGTCCGATGCACTTAGTGTGCGGCCAGATGTCTGTGTCCATCATGAGGTCTTGGCTCAGGCTGTGTCAGGCAGGGCATTAGTCCCCAGGCTAGACTGTATAATTGGGGTACAGTCGAGTGATGTGAAGGTTGGTCCTCATTTGGGATTTCTGGTTGGCCCCATAGGGCAAAGATTTTCTTCTGGAGGGCAGGCCGAGTGCTGCATTCTGGCTCCAGAATTGCCAACTTCAGGGCTTGTGGGCCAGGTGTTTTTGGACAGAAGTCTGAGAACACAAGTTCAGCTTAGAATTCGCAGCGGTGACATGGCAGGCACACTCTACAGACCTGAAATGAGATCGTGCATCTGAAGTCAGGGCGAGGATCAGATGTTGGCTTAGGTTGGAGTTTCTGTACATGATGTCCCCTTCATGAAGGTGGAGGGGCATCAGGAAACCATGGAAGATTTCCAACTTTGTGAGTGTGTGATGCTCCAAACCACAAGGATTCCGTCAGCAGGACAGTCACAATCTTTTGGATGGATCAAGGACGTCCCATAATAAATGCTCCAAAGCACAATTCTAATGATGGATGCCTGGGCAGTCCAACTTGCATTCCAGTTGTGTCCTAGTGAAAAGGAGGATTTGATCTGCTGTCACTGGGGGAACAACCGAGGAAGCTGAATTGAAATGGAATCTCATGAGGATCAGTCGATGTGGATTTGTGTCCATGGATCCCTTGGAATGGGGCAGTGGCTCTGTTGCCCTGAAGAATTCTCCTAACCTGAGGTTTTGATGCAGCTCCAAAGAGCAAGTTTCCCATGTAGAGACGAGATTTGTTCTGAAACCCCCACAACCTGGTATTGGAAACCAAGCATCTGGGGAACAATGCCTGGAATCCAAAGCAATGGATCTGATTACGGTCTAGGGGCCTGTCCTTTTCAATATTCTCCTCTGAGTGTCTCTGTCTAAGATTCAGAATGGAGGTCACTGCTCAGCTTGTGTCAGATCACCCATGTTTGTTGGGGGAGGCCAACACTATTGGGCTGGTCTTGGGAATTGGAGGTTTCTCCTAATCTGTAAGGTTGTGGCAAATGAAACGGGCAGAGTTCCCTTGGAGAGCACTGGCACAGTCCTTAGGTGTGACACCACCTTTCTGGGTGTCATCCAGGAGGTCCAGGCTCAGGCTGTGTCAGACAGGGCATTAGTGCCAAGCTTAGACTGTATAATTGGAGTAAAGTTGAGTGGCATGCAGGTAGATCCTCATTTGGCGTTTCTGGGTAGCCCCAGGGGCAACGTTTTTCTTCTGGAGGGAAGGAAGAGTGCTGCATTGTGGCGACGGAATTCTCACACTGGAGGGCTTGTGGGCCAGAATTGTGAGGAAGGAAGTGAGAGAACACAAGCTAGGCTTAGGTTTTGGGTCAAGATAATGGCAGGCACACTCTGTAGAGCTAAATCTAAATCTCATGCATCTGAAGTCAGGGCGAGGATCAGACGTAGGCTCAGGTTGAAGTTTCTGTTCAGGATGGCCCCTTCATGATGGTGGGGGGCATCATGGGGCTATGGAGACTTTCCCACGATTGGCATTTAAGTTGCTCCAATCGGCAAGGATTCCTTCTACGGGACAGTCGAGACCGGTCAGATTGCTCCACGACGTCCCATGCGGAACCACGGCAGTGCAGGGTTCTAAGGATGGATTCCTGGAGTGCCCGCCTCACATTCCTATTGTCTCCTAGTGACAAGGCAGGTTCGATCTGCTTCTTTTGGGGAGCAACCAAAGGGGATGTGTTGAAATGGAGTCGCCTGCGGATGGGTCATAATGCGGGTTTGTGTCCATGGAGACCTTGGAATGGGGTGTTGGCTGCTGGGACCTGAAGGTTTCCCTTAACTGGAGGTTGTGACACAGCTCCAAAATGCATGTTTCCCATGTGGAAATGAGATTTGTTCAGACTGGTACCTCCTGAAGAACACATATGCTGGTATTGGAAACCAGGCCTCTGAGGAGAGATGCCTGGAATCAAAAGCAATGGATCTGATTAGGGCCTAGGTGCCTGTCCGGTTCAATCTTCTTCTCTGGGGTTATCTGTCTATGGATCTGAGTTGAGGTAGTTGCTCATCTTGGGACAGATCACCCTGTTTGCCCTGAGTGGCCAACACTATTGGGATGGCCTCAGGGACGTTGGAGTGTTCTCCTAATCTTTAGGGTTGTGGCCAATGGAATGGGCAGAATTTGCTTGGAGAAGGCAGGCACAGTCCTGAGGCATGGCTCCAGGGGCCCCAGCCTGGAGGGTGTGTGGGCCAGGACAGTGGGGACAGAAACCTGAAAACCCAAACTCAGCTTAGATTTGGGGACGTAGGTATGACATGCCTGATCTATAGACCGTGAGGAGAATTTATCAGGCTATGAACAAAGGGCAAGTGTGAGGCATATCTCCAGGCTTTTGTCTCTAGATTTTGTGTCAATGGTGGCCATGGAATGACGGGATGGCCTCTTTGGCCATGGATGATTCTTTCTCTTTTAAGATTTGGTCAGATCCCAAGTTTTGGGGCTCATTTAGGGGATGGAGGAGACCCTTCAATATTTTTTTTCCTCAGGGGTTCCAGAGCAGAGACCTGAATAGGGGTGACTAGAACTCTCAACCTCTCATTAATATTGGGGGACTAGGGATGGCAATGCGGGTTCTTGGTCCAGACCCTGAGAGGCTTTATTTGAGGACAGGGCTCACACTGAGGGTCCCAATGTGTTTGTGCCCATTGCGGTTCTCAAGCATGGGCGGGGACTCATGGGCTACACTGGATTCTCCTACACTGAACGTTGGAAAACATGCCAACCACAAGGTTTCTTGCCTTGAGGAAGAAGGAGTTTCATTTCTGCATCACGTTCACCCCTGGGTAGTGAGTATATATAAGGTCTAGGTTCTAAAGCCTGAAAACCAAGGTTGAAAAGAGATGATGACCTAAAGCCATGGCGGGTCTGATGTGCTCAGTGTACAGCCAGCTGTCTGGGTGTCGGTTGAAAATTCAGACCTCAGGCTGTGCAAGACAGGGCATTAACGCCGAAGCGAAACTGTATAATTGGGGTAGAGTCAAGTGGCATGCAGGTTGATCCTCATTTGGTGTTTCTGGTTAGCCCCATAGGACAACGTTTCTCTTCTGGAGGGCAGTCAGAGTGCTGCATTGTGTCTCTCCAGAATTCCCTAACTGGAGGGCTGGTGGGCTCGGAGTGTGAGGACGAAGTCTGAGAACAATAGCTAGGTTTTGCTTCGGGGCGGGGTTTTGGCAGGCACACTCTGCAGAGTTGAATCAAGATTTCGTGCATCTGAAGTCAGGGCGAGGATTAGACGTTGGCTCAGGTTGGAGTTTCTGTCCAAGATGGCTCTTTCATGAAGGGGACAGTGCACCACGAGGCCACAGAGCTTTTCCCATGATGGGAGTTGTGAGGTGCTCCAAAGCGCAAGGATTCCTTCTGCAGGACAGCTGTGACCTGTTGGATGGCTCCAGGACGTCCCATATGGAATTACTTCAGAGTAGTTTTCTACAGATGGATGCCTAGCCAGCCCGCCTCACATTCCAACTGTCTCCTAGTGACAAGATAGGTTCGATCTGCTGGCTCTAGTGGAGCACCCAAGGGCACTGAGTTGAAATAGACTCTCCTGCAGATGGGTCCTAATGTGGGATTGTGTCCATGGAGACCTTGGAATGAGGTGGTGGCACCGGGGCCCTGAAGGATTTTCCTAGCCGGAGGTTTTGACACAGCTTGAAAGAGCACGTTTCCCATGTGGAGAAGACATTTGTTCTGACTGATGCCTCAGGAAACCCCCATATGGTGGTATTGAAAACCAGGCCTCTGAGGTTCTGACATAGCTCCTCGAGCAAGTTTCCAATGTGCAGACAAGACTTGCTCTGAAGGAGCCTATGGAAACCCCATAGGCTGGTATTGGAAACCAGGCCTCTGAGAAGAGATGCCTGGAAACCAAAGCAATGGATCTGATTAGGGCGTAGGGGCTTGTCCAGTTCAATGTTCTTCTCTGGGGACATCTGTCTCCGAGTCTGTGTGGAGCTAGTTGCTCAGCTAGTGTCAGATCACCCCTGTTTGTTCCGAGCAGCCTACAATATTGGGATGGTCCCAGGGACATTGGAGATTTCTCCTGATTTATATGGTTGTGGCCAATGGAATATGAAGAATTCCCTTTGAGAGGGCAGGAACAATCCTGATGTGTGGTTCCAGGGGCCCTAGCATGGAGGGTGTGTGTTTTCACACAACTGTCCAAACAGCCCTGGCCTACACAACCTACAGGCTCAGGCCCCTGGAGCCGAACCTCAGGACTGTACTTGCCCTCTCCGAGGGAATTGTGTGTGCCCATTCCAATGGCCACAACCCTTCTAATAGGATAAACCTCCAAAGTCCCTGATCCATCTCAATAGTGGTGGCTTCCCAGGAAAAACAGGGGTAATCTGAGCCCAACTGAGCACCTACCTGCACTCAGACCCATAGACAGATGTCCCCAGAGGTATGAAGGAAAGAACAGGCCCCTAGGCACTAATAAGATCCATTGCTTTGGTTTCCAGGCATCTCTCCACAGAGACCTGGATTTCAAAAGCAGCATATAGCTGTTTCTTGACTCACCCATCAGAAAACATCTCATCTACACATGGGAAACTTGCACGTTGGGGCTGTGTCAAAGCCTCTGTTTAGGAGAACCCTTTAGGGCCCCAGTGCCACCGCTTCATTCCAAGGTCTCCATAGACACAAAAGCACATTAGGATCCATCCCCAGGGGTGTCCATTTCAACTCAGCGTCCACGGTTGCTCCCCACAGATCCAGGAGATCTAACCTGTCTTGTTGCTAGGAGACAATTGGAATGCGAGGTGGGCTACCCAGCCATCCATCCTTAGAACCCTGCTCAGAATCATTGGCCTGGAGCCAAACAACAGGTCTCAATTGTCCTGCAGAAGACTCTCTGCAGTTTGGAGCTTCTCACAACTCCCATCGTGGGAAAACACCCATAGCCCCGTGATGCCCCCCCCATTCATGAAGGGGCCATGAGGGACAGAAACTCCAACCTGAGCGATCGTCTGATCCTCGCCCTGACTTCAGATGCACGAGATCTCGATTCAGGTCTGTAGATTGTGCCTGCCATGGCCTCACCCAGAAACCTAAGCCTAGCTTGTGTCCTCAGACTTTTGTTGTCAGACTACTGCCCCACAAGCCCTCCAGTTTGGCAATCCAGAACTACAATGCAGCACTCTGCCGGCCCTCCAGAAGAAAAACATTGTCCTCTGGGGCTACCCAGTAACCCCAAATGAGGATCAATCTGCACCGACCTTGGCTGTACCCCAAATACATAGGCTGACCAGGGCACTAATGCCCTTTCTGACACAGCCAGAGCCTGGACCCCCTGGACCCTCCCAGACAGCTGGCCGCACACTGAGCACATCGAGCCGCCATGGCCTTAGGTCGTCATCTCTTCCCAACCTCGGTTTTCAGGTTTCAGAACCTAGACCTTATCTCCAATCACTGCCCAGGGTTGAAGGTGATGCAAAAATCAGAACTCCTTCCCCATGGCAAGAAACCTTGTGGTTGGCATGTTGTCCAACGTTCAGTGTAGTTGAAACCAGTGTTGCCCATGAGGCCCCGCCCATGCTCGAGGGCCACATTGGTCACAAACACACATTGTGACCCTCAGGCTGAGCCCAGTCCTCAAGTAAGGTCACTCAGTGGCTGGATGAAGAGATAGCATATTGGGCTTGCCATGCCCCTAGGCCCCAATTTTTAACCATAGTTCGGGTTGTCCCTTCAGTCTTCCCCTCGACTTAGCTTTGGAATTCCTCTTTTGGTGGGACACCTGAGGTAACAAACCTGAAATGAGTCCTCCCATCCCACAGATTGACGAAAAGCAATTGGGAATCGGGCCAAATCCTCAGAGAGGAAGATTCGACCATGGCCCATGAGGCCTCCCCGACATTCCACGGCCATCGCTGATACAAAATCCAGAGACAAAAGCCTGAGCAAGCGCCTCAGACTCGCACTTTCTTCGTTTCCTGAAGAGTTCTTCTCATGGTTTGTAGATCGGGACTGCCATACCTACGTCCCCAAAACTAAGCTGAGTTTGTGTTTTCAGACTTCTGTCCTCAAAGTCTTGGGCCACACACCCTCCAGGCTAGGCCCCTGGAGCCACACATTAGGACTGTGCATACCAATCCATGGGAATTCTGCCAATTCCATGGTCCAAAATCGTACAAATTAGGAGAAACCTCCAAAGTCCCTGAGGCCATCCCAATAGATTTGGTCGCCCTGAACAAACAAGGGCTGTCTAACGCCAGCTGATAATCGACCTCCACTCATACCATAGATGGATGTTCCCAGAGAAGAAGATTGAACCAGACAGGACCCTAGGCCATAATAGGATCCATTGCTTTGGGTTACAGGCATGTGTCCTCAAAAGCCTGATTCCAATACGAGCATAGGGGTTTTCCTGAGGCACCCATCAGAACGCATCTCGTCTCCACAAGGAAACCTGTGCATGGGAGCCATGTCCAAAGCTTAGGAGAGTACTTCAGGGTCCCGGTGCCACCGCCCCATTCCAAGGCCCTCATGGACACAAAAACACATTAGGACCCATCCTCAGGAAAGTCCATTTCAAGTCAGCCACCCCGGTTGCTCAGGCAGAGCCATCAGATCTAAACTGTCTTGTTGCTAGGAGAAAATTGGAATGCGAGGCAGGCTTCCCAGGCATCCATCCGCGAAAGGTGCTCTGGAGGCATTCCATATGGGATGTCCTGGAGCTGTCCAACAGGTCTCAATTGTCCCGCAGAAGGAATCCTTGAAGGGGGCATCCCACAACTCCCAACGTGAGAAAACCTCAATGGCCTCGAGATTCTGCACCCTTCATGAAGCGGCCATCATGCTCAGAAACTCCAACCTGAGCCAACGTCTGATCCTCGCCCTGACTTCACATGGATGAGATATTGGTTCAGATATACAGGGGGTACCTGCCATGCCCCCACGAAACCCAAGTCTAGCTTGACTTCTCAGACTTCCGTCCTCAAACTCCTGGCCCCGAAACCATCAAGTTTAGCAATTCTGGACCCACAATGCAGCACACTGCCTGCCCTCTAGAAAAAAAGTTATTGCCTCATGAGCTGCCCAGGCACCTTAAATGAGGGTAAACCTACACAGCACTCGACTTTACCCAAATTATATAGTCTAACCTGGGCACTAATGCACTGTCGAACACAACCTGAGCCCGGACCTCCTGACCAACACCCAGAAAGCTGACCGCACACTGAGCACATAAAACCCGCCATGGCCTTTAGGTCATCATCTCTTCCCTACCTCAGTCTTCAGGCTTCAGAACGAGACCTTATCTCCAATCACTGCCCAGGGGTGAGTGTGATGCAGAAATCAGAACTCCTCTTTACCCATGGCAAGAACCCTTGTGGTTGGCACGTTGTTCAACATTCAGTTTAGGAGAAACCAGCATTCACCCAGAGGCCCCACCCATTCTTGAGTGTTACGAGGGCATACACACGCATTGTGACCCTCAGCATGAGTCCTGTCCTCTAGTAAGTCCTCTCAGTGGCTGGACCATTAGATGTCATAATGGTCTTGACATGTCCCTAAGCACCAATTTTTAACCAGATTTCTTATTGTCCAGTCGCCCCTGCCCAGGGCTCTACTCTGGAATCCCTCATTTGGTGGGACACCTGAGGTTAAAAAAGAAAACAACAACAACAACAACAAAAACGGACTTCTTCCAGGCCACAGAATGAACCCAAACTCTTTGGACGGGGCCAAACCACCAGAGAGTAAGACTCGTCCATTTCCCATGAAGTCACCCAGAAATTCCACGACCATGAGTGACACGATATCCAGAGACAAAAACTTGAGCAGGAGCCTCACACTCGCCCTTCTTTCAAATCCCGAAGGGTTCTCCTCATGGTCTGTAGATCAGTCCTGCCATACCTATGACCCGAAACATAAGCCGAGTTTGGGTTTTCAGACAACTGTCCAAACAGTCCTGGCCTACACAACCTACAGGCTCAGGCCCCTGGAGCCAAACCTGAGGACTGTACTTGCCCTCTCCAAGGGAATTGTGTGTGCCCATTCCAATGGCCACAGCCCTTCTAATAGGATAAACCTCCAAAGTCCCTGATCCATCTCAATAGTGGTGGCTTCCCAGGAAAATCAGGGGCAATCTGAGCCCAACTGAGCACCTACCTGCACTCAGACCCATAGACAGATGTCCCCAGAGTTAAAAAGGAAAGAACAGGCCCCTAGGCACTTATCAGATCCATTGCTTTGGTTTCCAGGCATCTCTCCTCTGATTCCTGGATTTCAAAAGCAGCATATAGCTGTTTCTTGACTCACCCATCAGAAAACATCTCATCTACACATGGGAAAATGCACGTTGGAGCTGTGTCAAAGCCTCTGTTTAGGAGAACCCTTTAGGGCCCCAGTGCCACCGCTTCATTCCAAAGTCTCCATAGACACAAAAGCACGTTAGGATCCATCCCCAGGGGTGTCCATTTCAACTCAGCGTCCTCGGTTGCTCCCAACAGATCCAGGAGATCTAACCTGTCTTGTTGCTAGGAGACAATTGGAAAGCGAGGTGGGATACCCAGCCATCCAGCCTTAGAACCCTGCTCAGAATCATTGGCCTGGAGCCAAACAACAGGTCTCAATTGTCCTGCAGAAGACTCTCTGCAGTTTGGAGCTTCTCACTACTCCCATCGTGGGAAAACCCCCATGGCCTCGTGATGCCCCCCCCCATTCATGAAGGGGACATTAGGGACAGAAACTCCAACCTGAGCGATCGTCTGATCCTCGCCCTGACTTCAGATGCACGAGATCTCGATTCAGGTCTGTAGATTGTGCCTGCCATGGCCTCACCCAGAATCCTAAGGCTAGCTTGTGTTCTCAGACTTTTGTCGTCAGACTACTGGCCCACAAGCCCTCCAGTTTGGCAATCCAGAACTACAATGCAGCACTCTGCCGGCTCTCCAGAAGAAAAACATTGTCCTCTGGGGCTACCCAGTAACCCCAAATAAGGATCAAACTGCACCGACCTTGGCTGTACCCCAAATACATAGGCTGACCAGGGCACTAATGCCCTTTCTGACACAGCCTGAGCCTGGACCCCGTGGACCCTCCCAGACAGCTGGCCGCACACTGAGCACATCGAGCCGCCATGGCCTTAGGTCGTCATCTCTTCCCAACCTCGGTTTTCAGGTTTCAGAACCTAGACCTTATCTCGATTCACTGCCCAGGGTTGAAGGTGATGCAAAAATCAGAACTCCTTCCCCATGGCAAGAAACCTTGTGGTTGGCATGTTGAACAACGTTCAGTGTAGTTGAAACCAGTGTGGCCCATGAGGCCCCGCCCATGCTGGCGGGCCACATTGGTCACAAACACACATTGTGACGCTCAGTCTGAGCCCAGTCCTCAAGTAAGGTCACTCAGTGGCTGGATGAAGAGATAGCATATTGGGCTTCCCATACCCCTAGGCCCCAATTTTTAACCATAGTTCGGGTTGTCCCTTCAGTCTTCCCCACGGCTTGGCTTTGGAATTTCTCTTTTGGTTGGACATCTGAGGTAACAAAACTGAAATGAGTCTTCCCATCCCACAGATTGACGAAAAGCAATTGGGAATCGGGCCAAATCCTCAGAGAGGAAGATTCGTCCATGGCCCATGAGGCCTCCCCGACATTCCACGGCCTTCGCTGATACAAAATCCAGAGACAAAAGCATGAGCAAGCGCCTCAGACTCGCACTTTCTTCATATCCTGAAGAGTTCTTCTCATGGTTTGTTGATAGGGCGGGCCATATCTATGTCCCCAAACCTAAGCTGAGTGTGTGTTTTCAGACTTCTGTCCTCAAAGTCTTGGGCCACACACCCTCCAGGCTTGGCCCCTGGAGCCACACATTAGGACTGTGCCTACCAATCCATGGGAATTCTGCCCATTGCATGGTCCAGAATCGTACAAATTAGGAGCAACCTCCAAAGTCCCTGAGGCCATCCCAATAGTGTGGGTCACCCGGAACAAACAAGGGCTGTCTGACACCAGCTGATAATCAACCTCCACTCATACCATAGATGGATGTCTCTAGAGAAGAAGATTGAACCAGACAGGACCCTAGGCCATAATAGGATCCATTGCTTTGGGTTACAGGCATGTGTCCTCAAAAGCCTGATTCCAATACGAGCATAGGTGTTTTCCTGAGGCACCCATCAGAACTCATCTCGTCTCCACAATGAAACCTGTGCATGGGAGCCATGTCCAAAGCTTAGGAGAGTACTTCAGGGTCCCGGTGCCACCGCCCCATTCCAAGGCCCTCATGGACACAAAAACACATTAGGACCCATTTTCAGGAAAGTCCATTTCAACTCAGCCACACCGGTTGCTCCCGCAGAGCCATCAGATCTAAACAGTCTTGTTGCTAGGAGACAATTGGAATGTGAGGCAGGCTTCCCAGGCATCCATCCGCGAACCGTGCTCTGGAGTCATTCCATATGGGATGTCCTGGAGCTGTCCAACAGGTCTCAATTGTCCCGCAGAAGGAATCCTTGAAGGGGGCATCCCACAACTCTCAACGTGGGAAAACCTCAATGGCCTCGAGATTCCGCTCCCTTCATGAAGCGGCCGTCATGCTCAGAAACTCCAACCTGAGCCCAATTCTGATCCTCGCCCTGACTTCAGATGCATGAGATATTGGTTCAGATCTGCAGGGGGTACCTGCCGTGCCCTCGCCCTGAAACCCAAGTCTAGCTTGTCTTCTCAGACTTCCGTCCTCACACTCCTGGCCCCGAAGCCCTCAAGTTTGGCAATTCCGGACCCACAATGCAGCACTCTGCCTGCCCTCTCGAAAAAAAATTATTGCCTCATGACCTGCCCAGGCACCTTAAATGAGGGTAAACCTACACAGCACTCGACTTTACCCAAATTATATAGTCTAACTTGGGCACTAATGCACTGTCGAACACAACCTGAGCCCGGACCTCCTGACCAACACCCAGAAAGCTGACCGCACACTGAGCACATAAAACCCGCCATGGCCTTAGGTCATCATCTCTTCCCTACCTCAGTTTTCAGGCTTCAGAACCGAGACCTTATCTCCAATCACTGCCCAGGGGTGAGTGTGATGCAGAATTCAGAACTCCTCCTTACCCATGGCAACAACCCTTGTGGTTGGGACGTTGTTCAACGTTCAGTTTAGGAGAAACCAGCATTCACCCAGAGGCCCCACCCATTCTTGAGTGTTACGAAGGCATACACACGTATTGTGACCTTCAGCATGAGTCCTGTCCTCTAGTAAGTCCTCACAGTGGCTGGACCATTAGATGTCATATTGGGCTTGACATGTCCCTAGGCCCCAATTTTTAACCAGATTTCTTATTGTCCAGCCGCCCCTCCCCAGGGCTCTACTCTGGAAGACATCATTTGGTGGGACACCTGAGGTTAAAAAAGAAAACAACAACAACAACAACAAAAACGGACTTCTTCCAGCCCACAGAATGAACCCAAACTCTTGGAACGGGGCCAAACCACCAGAGAGTAAGACTCGTCCATTTCCCATGAAGTCACCCAGAAATTCCACGACCATGAGTGACACGATATCCAGAGACAAAAACTTGAGCAGGAGCCTCACACTTGCCCTTCTTTCAAATCTCGAAAGGTTCTCCTCATGGTCTGTAGATCAGTCCTGCCATACCTATGACCCGAAACATAAGCCGAGTTTGTGTTTTCAGACAACTGTCCAAACAGCCCTGGCCTACACAACCTACAGGCTCAGGCCCCTGGAGCCAAACCTGAGGACTGTACTTGCCCTCTCCAAGGGAATTGTGTGTGTCCATTCCAATGGCCACAGCCCTTCTAATAGGATAAACCTCCAAAGTCCCTGATCCATCTCAATAGTGGTGGCTTCCCAGGAAAAACAGGGGCAATCTGAGCACAACTGAGCACCTACCTGCACTCAGACCCGTAGACAGATGTCTCCAGAGTTAAAAAGGAAAGAACAGGCCCCTAGGCACTTATCAGATCCATTGCTTTGGTTTCCAGGCATCTCTCCTTAGATTCCTGGATTTCAAAAGCAGCATATAGCTGTTTCTTGACTCACCCATCAGAAAACATCTCATCTACACATGGGAAACTTGCACGTTGGAGCTGTGTCAAAGTCTCTGTTTAGGAGAACCCTTTAGGGTCCCAGTGCCACCGCTTCATTCCAAAGTCTCCATAGACACAAAAGCACGTTAGGATCCATCCCCAGGGGTGTCCATTTCAACTCAGCGTCCTCGGTTGCTCCCCACAGATCCAGGAGATCTAACCTGTCTTGTTGCTAGGAGACAATTGGAATGCGAGGTAGGCAACCCAGCCATCCATCCTTAGAACCTTGCTCACAATGATTGGCCTGGAGCCAAACAACAGGTCTCAATTGTCCTATAGAAGACACTCTGCAGTTTGGAGCTTCTCACAACTCCCATCGTGGGAAAACCCCCATGGCCACGTGATGCCCCCACATTCCTGAAAGGCCCATCATGGACAGAAACTCCAACCTGAGCGTTCGTCTGATCCTCGCCCTGACTTCAGATGCACGAGATCTCGATTCAGGTCTATAGTTTGTGCCTGCCATGTCCTCACCCAGAAACCTAAGCCTAGCTTGTGTTCTCAGACTTTTGTCGTCAGACTACTGGCTCACAAGCCATCCAGTTTGGCAATCCAGAACTACAATGCAGCACTCTGCCAGCCCTCCAGAAAAAAAACATTGTCCTCTGGGGCTACCCAGTAACCCCAAATGAGGATCAACCTACACCGACCTTGGCTGTACCCCAAATACATAGGACCCATCCTCAGGAACGACCATTTCAACTCAGCCACCCCGGTTGCTCCCGCAGAGCCATCAGATCTAAACTATCTTGTTGCTAGGAGACAATTGGAATGCGAGGCGTGCTTCCCAGGCATCCAACTGCGAACTGTGCTCTGGAGGCATTCCATATGGGATGTCCTGGAGCTGTCCAACAGGTCTCAATTGTCCAGCAGAAGGAATCCTTGAAGGGGGCATCCCACAACTCCCAACGTGGGAAAACCTCAATGGCCTCGAGATTCCGCTCCCTTCATGAAGCGGCCGTCATGCTCAGAAACTCCAACCTGAGCCCAATTCTGATCCTCGCCCTGACTTCAGATGCATGAGATATTGGTTCAGATCTGCATGGGGTACCTGCCGTGCCCTCACCCTGAAACCCAAGTCTAGCTTGTCTTCTTAGACTTCCGTCCTCACACTCCACTCCCCGAAGCCCTCAAGTTTGGCAAATCCGGACCCACAATGCAGCACTCTGCCTGCCCCCCAAAAAAAAAATTATTGCCTCATAAGCTGCCCAGGCACCTTAAATGAGGGTAAACCTACACAGCACTCGACTTTACCCAAATTATATAGTCTAACCTGGGCACTAATGCACTGTCGAACACAACCTGAGCCCGGACCTCCTGACCAACACCCAGAAAACTGACCGCACACTGAGCACATAAAACCCGCCATGGCCTTATGTCATCATCTCTTCCCTCCCTCAGTTTTCAGGCTTCAGAACCGAGACCTTATCTCCAATCACTGCCCAGGGGTGAGTGTGATGCAGAAATCAGAACTCCTCCTTACACATGGCAAGAACCCTTGTGGTTGGCACGTTGTCCAACGTTCAGTGTAGGAGAAACCATCATTCACAATGAGGCCCCGCCCATTCTTGAGTGCGACGAGGGCATACACACGCATTGTGACCCTCAGCATGAGTCCTGTCCTCTGGTGGCTGGACCTCTAGATGTCATAATGGGATTGACATGTCCCTAGGCCCCAATTTTTAACCAGATTTCTGATTGTCCAGTCGCCCCTCCCCAGGGCTCTACTATGGAATCCCTCATTTGGTGGGACACCTGAGTTTAATAAAGAAAACAACAACAACAACAACAAAAAAAAAAACGGACTTCTTCCAGCCCACAGAATGACCCCAATCTCTTTGGACGGGGCCAAACCACAAGAAAGTAAGACTCGTCCATTTCCCATGAGGTCACCCAGAAATTCCACGACCATGAGTGACACGATATCCAGAGACAAAAACTTGAGCAGGAGCCTCACACTCGCCCTTCTTTCAAATCCCGAAGAGTTCTCCTCATGGTCTGTAGATCAGTCCTGCCATACCTATGACCCGAAACATAAGCCGAGTTTGTGTTTTCAGACAACTGTCCAAACAGCCCTGGCCTACACAACCTACAGGTTCAGGCCCCTGGAGCCAAACCTGAGGACTGTACTTGCCCTCTCCAAGGGAATTGTGTGTGCCCATTCCAGTGGCCACAACCCTTCTAATAGAATAAACCTCCAAATTCCCTGATCCATCTCAATAGTGGTGGCTTCCCAGGAAAAACAGGGGCAATCTGAGCCCAACTGAGCACCTACCTGCACTCAGACCCATAGACAGATATCCCCAGAGTTAAAAAGGAAAGAACAGGCCCCTAGGCACTCATCAGATCCATTGCTTTGGTTTCCAGGCATCTCTCCTCAGAGGCCTGGATTTCAAAAGCAGCATCTAGCTGTTTCTTGACTCACCCATAAGAAAACATCTCATCTACACATGGGAAACTTGCACGTTGGAGCTGTGTCAAAGCCTCTGTTTAGGAGAACCCTTTAGGGCCCCAGTGCCACCACTTCATTCCAAGGTCTCGATAGACACAAAAGCACATTAGAACCCACCCCAGGGGTGTCCATTTCAACACAGCGTCCTCGGTTGCTCCCCACAGATCCAGGAGATCTAACCTGTCTTGTTGCTAGGAGACAATTGGAATGCGAGGTGGGCTACCCAGCCATCCATCCTTAGAACACTGCTCAGAATCATTGGCCTGGAGCCAAACAACAGGTCTCAATTGTCCTGCCGAAGACTCTCTGCAGTTTGGAGCTTCTCACAACTCCCATCGTGGGAAAACACCCATGGCCTCGTGATGCCCCCCCATTCATGAAGGGGCCATCAGGGACAGAAACTCCAACCTGAGCGATCGTCTGATCCTCTCCCTGACTTCAGATGCACGAGATCTCGATTCAAGTCTGTAGATTGTGCCTGCCATGGCCTCATCCAGAAACCTAAGCCTAGCTTGTGTTCTCATACATTTGTCGTCAGACTACTGGCCCACAAGCCCTCCAGTTTGGCAATCCAGTACTACAATGCAGCACTCTGCCTGCCCTCCAGAAGAAAAACATTGCCCTCTGGGGCTACCCAGTAACCCCAAATGAGGATCAACCTGCACCGACCTTGGCTGTACCCCAAATACATAGGCTGACCAGGGTCCTAATGCCCTTTCTGACACAGCCTGAGCCTAAACCCCCTGGCCCCTCCCAGACAGCTGGCACATCAGCCGCCATGGCCATTGTTCATCATCTCTTCCCAACCTCGTTTTTCAGGTTTCAGAACCTCGACCTTATTTCCAATCACTGCCCAGGGTTGAAGGTGATGCAGAAATCAGAACTCCTTCCCCATGGCAAGAAACCTTGTGGTTGGCATGTTGTCCAACTTTCAGTGTAGTTGAAACCAGTGTGGCCCATGAGGCCTTGCCAATGCTCGCGGGCCACATTGGTCATAAACACACAGTGTGACCCTCAGACTGAGCCCAGTCCTCGAGTAAGGCCACTCAGTGGCTGGATGAAGAGATAGCATATTGGGCTTGCCATGCCCCTAGGCCCCATTTTTAACAATAGTTCGGGTTATCCCTTCAGTCTTCCCCACGGCTTGGCTTTGGAATTCCTCTTTTGGTGGGACACCTGAGGTAACAAAACTGAAATGAGTCCTCCCATCCCACAGATTGACGAAAAGTAATTGGGAATGGGGCCAAATCCTCAGAGAGGAAGATTCGTCCATGGCCCATGAGGCCTGCCCGACATTCCACGGCCATCGCTGATACAAAATCCAGAGACAAAAGCCTGAGCAAGCGCCTCAGACTCGCACTTTCTTCATATCCTGAAGAGTTCATCTCATGGTTTGTAGATCGGGCCTGTCATACCTACGTCCCCAAACCTAAGCTGAGTTTTTGTTTTCAAACTTCTGTCCTCAAAGTCTTGGGCCACACACCCTCCAGGCTGGGCCCCTGGAGCCACACATTCGGACTGTGCCTACCAATCCATGGGAATTCTGCCCATTCCATGGTCCAAAATCGTACAAATTAGGAGAAACCTCCAAAGTTCCTGAGGCCATCCCAATAGTGTAGGTCACCCGGAACAAACAAGGGCTGGCTGACACCAGCTGATAATCGACCTCCACTCATACCATAGATGGATGTTCCCAGAGAAGAAGATTGAACCAGACAGGACCCTAGGCCATAATAGGATCCATTGCTTTGGGTTACAGGCATGTGTCCTCAAAAGCCTGATTCCAATACGAGCATAGGGGTTTTCCTGAGGCACCCATCAGAACTCATCTCATCTCCACAAGGAAACCTGTGCATGGGAGCCATGTCCAAAGCTTAGGAGAGTACTTCAGGGTCCCGGTGCCACTGCCCCATTCCAAGGCCCTGTGGACACAAAAACATATTAGGACCCATCCTCAGGAAAGTCGATTTCAACTCAGCCACCCCGGTTGCTCCGGTTGCTCCGGCAGAGCCATCAGATCTAAACTGTCTTGTTGCTAGGAGACAATTGGAATGCGAGGCGGGCTTCCCAGGCATCCATCCGCGAACGGTGCTCTGGAGTCATTCCATATGGGATGTCCTGGAGCTGTCCAACAGTTCTCAATTGTCCCGCAGAAGGAATCCTTGAAGGGGGCATCCCACAACTCCCAACATGGGAAAACCTCAATGGCCCCGAGATTCCGCTCCCTTCATGAAGCGGCTGTCATGCACAGAAACTCCAACCTGAGCCAACGTCTGATCCTCGCCCTGACTTCAGATGCATCAAATATTGGTTCAGATCTGCAGGGGGTACCTGCCGTGACCTCGCCCTGAAACCTAAGTCAAGCTTGTCTTCTCAGACTTCCGTCCTCACACTCCTGGCCCCGAAGCCCTCAAGTTTGGCAATTCTGGACCCACAATGCAGCACTCTGCCTGCCCTCTAGAAAAAAAAAAATATTGCCTTATGAGCTGCCCAGACACCTTAATGAGGGTAAACCGACACAGCACTCGACTTTACCCAAATTATATAGTCTAACCTGGGCACTAATGCAATGTCGAACACAACCTGAGCCCGGACCTACTGACCAACACCCAGAAAGCTGAACGCACACTGAGCACATAAAACCAGCCATGGCCTTAGGTCATCATCTCTTCCCTACCTCAGTTTTCAGGCTTCAGAACCGAGACCTTATCTCCAATCACTGCCCTGGGGTGAGTGTGAAGCAGTAATCAGAACTCCTCCTTACCCATGGCAAGAACCCTTGCGGTTGGCACGTTGTCCAATGTTCAGTGTAGGAGAAACCAGCATTCACACTGTGGCCCCGCCCATTCGTGAGTGCGACGAGGGCATACACACGCATTGTGACCCTCAGCATGAGTCCTGTCCTTAGTAAGTCCTCTCAGTGGCTGGACCACTAGATGTCATAATGGGCTTGACATGTCCCTAGGCCCCAATATTTAACCAGATTTCTGATTGTCCAGTCGCCCGTCCCCAGGGCTCTACTCTGGCATCCCTCATTTGGTGGGACACCTGAGTTTAATAAAGAAAACAACAACAACAACAAAAACAAAAAACTGACTTCTTCCAGCCAAAGAATGACCCCAAACTCTTTGGACGGGGCCAAACCACCAGAGAGTAAGACTAGTCCATTTCCCATGAAGTCACCCAGAAATTCCACGACCATGAGTGACACGATATCCAGAGACAAAAACTTGAGCAGGAGCCTCACACTCGCCCTTCTTTCAAATCCCGAAGAGTTCTCCTCATGATCTGTAGATCAGTCCTTGAAGGGGGCATCCCACAACTCCCAACGTGGGAAAAACTCAATGGCCTCGAGATTCGGCTCCCTTCATGAAGGGGCCGTCATGCACAGAAACTCCAACTTGAGCCAACGTCTGATCTTCGCCCTGACTTCAGATGCATGAGATATTGGTTCAGATCTGCAGGGGGTACCTGCCGTGCCCTCGCCCTGAAACCCAAGTCTAGCTTGTCTTCTCAGACTTCCGTCCTCACACTCCTGGCCCCGAGGCCTTAAGTTTGGCAATTCCGGACCCACAATGCAGCACTCTGCTTAACCTCTAAAAAAAAATTATTGCCTAATGAGCTGCCCAGGCACCTTAAATGAGGATAAACCTACGCAGCAGAAAGCTGACCGCACACTGAGCATATAAAACCCGCCATGGCCTTAGGTCATCATCTCTTCGGTACCTCAGTTTTCAGGCTTCAGAACCGAGACCTTATCTCCAATCACTGCCCAGGGGTGAGTGTGATGCAGAAATCAGAACTCCTCCTTACCCATGGCAAGAACCCCTGTGGTTGGCACGTTGTCCAACGTTCAGTGTAGGAGAAACCAGCCTTCACCCTGAGGCCCCGTCCATTCTTGAGTGCGACGAGGGCATACACACGCATTGTGACCCTCAGCATGAGTCCTGTCCTCTAGTAAGTCCTCTCCTAGACTGGACCATTAGATGTCATAATGGGCTTGACATGTCCCTAGGCCCCAATTTTTAACCAGATTTCTGATTGTCCAGTCGCCCCTCCCCAGGGCTCTACTCTGGAATCCCTCATTTGGTGGGACACCTAGGTTAAAAAAGAAAACAACAACAACAACTAAAAAAAAAAAAAAAGGACTTCCTCCAGCCCACAGAATGACCCCAAACTCTTTGGGCGGGGCCAAACCACCAGAGAGTAAGACTCGTCCATTTCCCATTAAGTCACCCAGAAATTCCACGACCATGAGTGACACGATATCCAGAGACAAAAACGTGAGCAGGAGCCTCACACTCGCCCTTCTTTCAAATCCCGAAGTGTTCTCCTCATGGTCTATAGATCAGTCCTGCCATAGCTATGACCCGAAACATAAGTCGAGTTTGTGTTTTCAGACAACTGTCCAAACAGCCCTGGCCTACACAACCTACAGGCTCAGGCCCCTGGAACCAAACCTGAGGACTGTACTTGCCCTCTCCAAGGGAATTGTGTGTGCCCATTCCAATGGCCACAACCCTTCTAATAGGATAAACCTCCAAAGTCCCTGATCCATCTCAATAGTGGTGGCTTCCCAGGAAAAATAGGGGCAATCTGAGCCCAACTGAGCACCTACCTGCAATCAGACCCATAGACAGATGTCACCAGTGGTAAAAAGGAAAGAACTGGCCCCTAGGCACTAATCAGATCCATTGCTTTGGTTTCCAGGCATCTCTTCTCAGAGGCCTGGATTTCAAAAGCAGCATATAGCTGTTTCTTGACTCACCCATCAGAAAACATCTCATCTACACATGGGAAACTTGCACGTTGGAGCTGTGTCAAAGCCTCTGTTTAGGAGATCCCTTTAGGGCCCCAGTGCCACTGCTTCATTCCAAGGTCTCTATAGACACAAAAGCACATTAGGACCCATCCCCAGGTGTGTCCATTCCAACTCAGCGACCTCGGTTGCTCCCCACAGATCCAGGAGATCTTACCTGTCTTGTTGCTAGGAGACAATTGGAATGCGAGGTGGGCTACCCAGCCATCCATCCTAAGAACCCTGCTCAGAATCATTGGCCTGGAGCCAAACAACAGGTCTCAATTGTCCTGCAGAAGACTCTCTGCAGTTTGGAGCTTCTCACAACTCCCATCGTGGGAAAACCCCCATGGCCACGTGATACACCCCCATTCATGAAGGGGCCATCAGGGACAGAAACTCCAACCTGAGCGATCGTCTGATCATCGCACTGACTTCAGATGCACGAGATCTCGATTCAGGTCTGTAGATTGTGCCTGCCATGGCCTCACCCAGAAACCTAAGCCTAGCTTGTGTTCTCAGACATTTGTCGTCAGACTAATGGCCCACAAGCCCTCCATTTTGGCAATCCAGAACTACAATGCAGCACTCTGCCTGCCCTCCAGAAAAAAAAACATTGTCCTCTGGGGCTACCCAGTAATCCCAAATGAGGATCAACCTGCACCGAATTTGGCTGTACCCCAAATACATAGGCTGACCAGGGCCCTAATGCCCTTTCTGACACAGCCTGAGCCTGGACCCCCTGGCCCCTGTCAGACAGCTGGCCGCACACTGAGCTAATCGAGCCGCCATGGCCATTGTTCGTCATCTCTTCCCAACCTCGGTTTTCAGGTTTCAGAACTTAGACCTCATCTCCAATCACTGCGCAGGAATGAAGTTGATGAAGAAATCAGAACTCCTTCCCCATGGCAAGAAACCTTGTGGTTGGCATGTTGTCCAACGTTCAGTGTAGTTGAAACCAGTGTGGCCCATGAGGCCCCGCCCATGCTCGCTGGACACATTGGTCACAAACACACATTGTGACCTTCAGGCTGAGCCCAGTCCTCAAGTAAGGCCACTCAGTGCCTGGATGAAGAGATACCATAATGGGCTTGCCATGCCCCTAAACCCCAATTTTTAACCATAGTTCGGGTTGTCCCTTCAGTCTTCCCCACGGCTTTGCTTTGGAATTCCTCTTTTGGTGGGACACCTGAGGTAACAAAACCTAAATGAGTCCTCCCATCCCACAGATTGACGAAAAGCAATTGGGAATCGGGCCAAATCCTCAGAGAGGAAGATTCGTCCATGGCCCATGAGGCCTCCCCGACATTCCACGGCCATCGCTGATACAAAATCCAGAGACAAAAGCCTGAGCAAGCGCCTCAGACTCGCACTTTCTTCATATCCTGAAGAGTTCTTCTCATGGCTTTTAGATCGGGCCTGCCATACCTACGTCCCCAAAACTAAGCTGAGTTTGTGTTTTCAGACTTCTGTCCTCAAAGTCTTGGGCCACACACCCTCCAGGCTGGGCCCCTGGAGCCACACATTAGGACTGTGCCTACCAATCCATGGGAATTCTGCCCATTCCATGGTCCAAAATCGTACAAATTAGGAGAAACCTCCAAAGTCCCAGAGGCCATCCCAATAGTGTAGGTCGCCCGGAACAAACAAGGGCTGTCTGACACCAGCTGATAATCGACCTCCACTCATACATTAGATGGATGTCCCCAGAGAAGAAGATTGAACCAGACAGGACCCTAGGCCATAATAGGATCCATTGCTTTGGGTTACAGGCATGTGTCCTCAAAAGCCTGATTCCAATACGAGCATAGGGGTTTTCCTGAGGCACCCATCAGAACTCATCTTATCTCCACAAGGAAACCTGTGCATGGGAGCCATGTCCAAAGCTTAGGAGAGTACTTCAGTGTCCAGGTGCCACTGCCCCATTCCAAGGCCCTCATGGACACAAAAACACATTAGGGCCCATCCTCAGGAAAGTGAATTTCAACTCAGCCACCCCGGTTGTTCCGGCAGAGCCATCAGATCTAAACTGTTTTGTTGCTAGGAGACAATTGGAATGCGAGCCGGGCTTCCCAGGCTTCCAACCACGAACGGTGCTCTGGAGTCATTCCCTATGGGATGTCATGGAGCTGTCCAACAGGACTCAATTGTCCCGCAGCAGGAATCCTTGAAGGGCGCATCCCACATTTCCCAACGTGGGAAAACCTCAATGGCCTCGAAATTCCGCTCCCTTCATGAAGCGGCCGTCATGCTCAGAAACTCCAACCTGAGCCAACTTCTGATCCTCGCCCTGACTTCAGATGCATGAGATATTGGTTCAGATCTGCAGGGGGTACCTGCCGTGCCCTAGCCCTGAAACCCAAGTCTAGCTTGTCTTCTCAGACTTCCGTCCTCACACTCCTGGCCCCGAAGCCCTCAAGTTTGGCAATTCCGGACCCACAATGCAGCAGTCTGCTGCCCTCTAGAAAAAAAAATTATTGCCTAATGAGCTGCCCAGGCACCTTAAATGAGGATAAACCTACACAGCACTCGACTTTACACAAATTATAAAGTATAACCTGGGCACTAATGCACTGTCGAACACAACCTGAGCCCGGACCTCCTGACCAACACCCAGAAAGCTGACCGCACACTGAGCACATAAAACCCGCCATGGCCTTAGGTCATCATCTCTTCACTACCTCAGTTTTCAGGCTTCAGAACCGAGACCTTATCTCCAATCACTGCACAGGGGTGAGTGTGATACAGAAATCAGAACTCCTCCTTACCCATGGCAAGAATCATTGTGGTTGGCACGTAGTCCAACGTTCAATGTAGGAGAAACAAGCATTCACCTTGAGGCCCCGCCCATTTGTGAGTGCGACGAGGGCATACACACGCATTGTGACCCTCAGCATGAGTCCTGTCCTCTAGTAAGTCCTCTCAGTGGCTGGACCATTAGATGTCATAAGGGCTTGACATGTCCCTAGGCCAAAATATTTAACCAGATTTCTGATTGTCCAGTTGCCCCTCCCAAGGGCCCTACTCTGGAATCCCTCATTTGGTGGGACACCTGAGGTGAAAAAAGAAAACAACAACAACAAAAAAAAACCGGACTTCTTCCAGCCCACAGAATGACCCCAAACTCTTTAGGCGGGGCCACACAACCAGAGAGAAAGACTCGTACATTTCCCATGAAGTTACCCAGAAATTCCACGACCATGAGTGACACGATATCCAGAGACAAAAACTTGAGCAGGAGCCTCACACTCGCCCTTCTTTCAAATCCCGAAGAGTTCTCCTCATGGTCTGTAGGTCAGTCATGCCAAACCTATGACCCGAAATATAAGACGAGTTTGTGTTTTCAGACAACTGTCCAAACAGCCCAGGCCTAAACAACCTACAGGTTCAGGCCCCTGGAGCCAAACCTGAGGACTGTACTTGCCCTCTCCAAGGGTATTGTGTGTGCCCATTCCAATGGGCACAACCCTTCTAATAGGATAAACCTCCAAAGTCCCTGATCCATCTCAATAGTGGTGGCTTCCCAGGAAAACAGGGGCAATCTGAGCCCAACAGAGCATGTACCTGCACTCAGACCCATAGACAGATGTCCCCAGAGGTAAAAAGGAAAGAACAGGCCCCTAGGCACTAATCAGATCCATTGCTTTCGTTTCCAGGCATCTCTCCTCAGAGGCCTGGATTTCACAAGCAGCATATAGCTGTTTCAGGACTCACCCATCATAAAACATCTCATCTACACATGGGAAACTTGCACGTTGGAGCTGTGTCAAAGCCTCTGTTTAGGAGAACCCTTTAGGGCCCCAGTGCCACCGCTTCATTCCAAGGTCTCCATAGACACAAAAGCACATTAGGACCCATCCCCAGGTGTGTCCATTTCAACTCAGCGTACTCGGTTGCTCCCCACAGATCCAGGAGATCTTACCTGTCTTGTTGCTAGGAGACTATTGGAATGCGAGGTGGGGTACCCAGCCATCCATCCTTAGAACCTTGCTCACAATGATTGGCCTGGAGCCAAACAACAGGTCTCAATTGTCCTATAGAAGACTCTCTGCAGTTTGGAGCTTCTCACAACTCCCATCGTGGGAAAACCCCCATGGCCACGTATGACCCCACATTCCTGAAAGGCCCATCATGGACAGAAACTCCAACCTGAGCGTTCGTCTGATCCTCGCCCTGACTTCAGATGCACGAGATCTCGATTCAGGTCTATAGTTTGTGCCTGCCATGTCCTCACCCAGAAACCTAAGCCTAGCTTGTGTTCTCAGACTTTTGTCGTCAGACTACTGGCTCACAAGCCCTCCAGTTTGGCAATCCAGAACTACAATGCAGCACTCTGCCGGCCCTCCAGAAGAAAAAACATTGTCCTCTGGGGCTACACAGTAACCCCAAATGAGGATCAACCTACACCGACCTTGGCTGTACCCCAAATACATAGGACCCATCCTCAGGAATGACCATTTCAACTCAGCCACCCCGGTTGCTCCTGCAGAGCCATCAGATCTAAACTGTCTTGTTGCTAGGAGACAATTGGAATGCGAGGCGGGCTTCCCAGGCATCCAACCGCGAACTGTGCTCTGGAGGCATTCCATATGGGATGTCCTGGAGCTGTCCAACAGGTCTCAATTGTCCAGCAGATGGAATCCTTGAAGGGGGCATCCCACAACTCCCAACGTGGGAAAACCTCAATGTCCTCGAGATTCCACTCCCTTCATGAAGCGGCCGTCATGCTCAGAAACTCCAACCTGAGCCCAATTCTGATCCTCGCCCTGACTTCAGATGCATGAGATATTGGTTCAGATCTGCAAGGGGTACCGGCCGTGCCCTCGCCCTGAAACCCAAGTCTAGCTTGTCTTCTCAGACTTCCGTCCTCACACTCCTGGCCCCGAAGCCCTCAAGTTTGGCAATTCCGGACCCACAATGCAGCACTCTGCCTGCCCTCTCGAAAAAAAATTATTGCCTCATGACCTGCCCAGGCACCTTAAATGATGATAAACCTACACAGCACTCGACTTTACCCAAATTATATAGTCTAACCTGGGCACTAATGCACTGTCGAACACAACCTGAGCCCGGACCTCCTGACCAACACCCAGAAAGCTGACCGCACACTGAGCACATAAAACGCGCCATGGACTTATGTCATCATCTCTTCCGTACCTCAGTTTTCAGGCTTCAGAACCGAGACCTTATCTCCAATCACTGCCCAGGGGTGAGTGTGATGCAGAAATCAGAACTCCTTACCCATGGCAAGAACCCTTGTGGTTGGCACGTTGTCCAACGTTCAGTGTAGGAGAAACCATCATTCACAATGAGGCCCCGCCCATTCTTGAGTGCGACGAGGGCATACACACGCATTGTGACCCTCAGCATGAGTCCTGTCCTCTGGTGGCTGGACCACTAGATGTCATAATGGGATTGACAGTTCCCTAGGCCCCAATTTTTAACCAGATTTCTGATTGTCCAATCGCTTCTCCCCAGGGCTCTACTCTGGAATCCCTCATTTGGTGGGACACCTGAGGTTAATAAAGAAAACAAAACAAAAAAAAAAAACGGACTTCTTCCAGCCCACAGAATGACCCCACACTCTTTGGACGGGGCCAAACCACCAGAGAGTAAGACTCGTCCATTTCCCATGAAGTCACCCAGAAATTCCACGACCATGAGTGACTCGATATCCAGAGACAAAAACTTGAGCAGGAGCCTCACACTCGCCCTTCTTTCAAATGCCGAAGAGTTCTACTCATGGTCTGTAGATCAGTCCTGCCATACCTATGACCCGAAACATAAGCCGAGTTTGTGTTTTCAGACAACTGTCCAAACAGCCCTGGCCTACACAACCTACAGGCTCAGGCCACTGGAGCCAAACCTGAGGACTGTACTTGCCCTCTCCAAGGGAATTGTGTGTGCCCATTCCAGTGGCCACAACCCTTCTAATAGGATAAACCTCCAAAGTCCCTGATCCATCTCAATAGTGGTGGCTTCCCAGGAAAAACAGGGGCAATCTGAGCCCAACTGAGCACCTACCTGCACTCAGACACATAGACAGATGTCCCCAGAGGTAAAAAGGAAAGAACAGGCCCCTAGGCACTTATCAGATCCATTGCTTTGGTTTCCAGGCATCTCTCCTCAGAGGCCTGAATTTCAAAAGCAGCATCTAGCTGTTTCTTGACTCACCCATCAGAAAACATCTCATCTACACATGGGAAACTTGCACGTTGGAGCTGTGTCAAAGCCTCTGTTTAGGAGAACCCTTTAGGGCCCCAGTGCCACCACTTCATTCCAAGGTCTCGATAGACACAAAAGCACATTAGGACCCATCCCCAGGGGTGTCCATTTCAACTCAGCGTCCTCGGTTGCTCCCCACAGATCCAGGAGATCTAACCTGTCTTGTTGCTAGGAGACAATTGGAATGCGAGGTGGCCTACCCAGCCATCCATCCTTAGAACCCTGCTCAGAATCATTGACCTGGAGCCAAACAACAGGTCTCAATTGTCCTGCAGAAGACTCTCTGCAGTTTGGAGCTTCTCACAACTCCCATCGTGGGAAAACCCCCATGGCCTCGAGATGCACCCCCATTCATGAAGGAGCCATCAGGGACAGAACCTCCAACCTGAGCGATCGTCTGATCCTCTCCCTGACTTCAGATGCACGAGATCTCGATTCAGGTCTGCAGATTGTGCCTGCCATGTCCTCACCCAGAAACCTAAGCCTAGCTTGTGTTCTCAGACTTTTGTCGTCAGACTACTGGCCCACAAGCCCTCCAGTTTGGCAATCCAGGACTACAATGCAGAACTCTGCCGGCCCTCCAGAATAAAAACATTACCGTCTGGGGCTACCCAGTAACCCCAAATGAGGATCAACCTGCACCGACCTTGGCTGTACCCCAAATACATAGGTTGACAAGGGCCCTAATGCCCTTTCTGACACAGCCTGAGCCTAAACTCCCTGGCCCCTCCCAGACAGCTGGCACATCGAGCCGCCATGGCCATAGTTCGTCATCTCTTCCCAACCTAGGTTTTCAGGTTTCAGAACCTCGACCTTATTTCCAATCACTGCCCAGGGTTGAAGGTGATGCAGAAATCAGAACTCCTTCCCCATGGCAAGAAACCTTGTGGTTGGCATGTTGTCCAACGTTCAGTGTAGTTGAAACCAGTGTGGCCCATGAGGCCTTGCCAATGCTCGTGGGCCACATTGGTCACAAACACACATTGTGACCCTCAGGCTGAGCCCAGTCCTCAAGTAAGGCCACTCAGTGGCTGGATGAAGAGATAGCATATTGGGCTTGCCATGCCCCTAAGCCCCAATTTTTAACCATAGTTCGGGTTATCCCTTCAGTCTTCCCCATGGCTTGGCTTTGGAATTCCTCTTTTGGTGGGACACCTGAGGTAACAAAACTGAAATGAGTCCTCCCATCCCACAGATTGACGAAAAGTAATTGGGAATCGGGCCAAATCCTCAGAGAGGAAGATTCGTCCATGGCCCATGAGGCCTCCCCGACATTCCACGGCCATCGCTGATACAAAATCCAGAGACAAAAGCCTGAGGAAGCACCTCAGACTCTCACTTTCTTCATATCCTGAAGAGTTCATCTCATGGTTTGTAGATCGGGCCTGTCATACCTACGTCCCCAAACCTAAGCTGAGTTTGTGTTTTCAGACTTCTGTCCTCAAAGTCTTGGGCCACACACCCTCCAGGCTGGGCCCCTGGAGCCACACATTCGGACTGTGCCTACCAATCCATGGGAATTCTGCCCATTCCATGGTCCAAAATTGTACAAATTAGGAGAAACCACCAAAGTCCCTGAGGCCATCCCAATAGTGTAGGTCGCCCGGAACAAACAAGGGCTGACTGACACAAGCTGATAATCGACCTCCACTCATACCATAGATGGATGTTCCCAGAGAAGAAGATTGAACCAGACAGGACCCTAGGCCATAATAGGATCCATTGCTTTGTGTTACAGGCATGTGTCCTCAAAAGCCTGATTCCAATACGAGCATAGGGGTTTTCCTGAGGCACCCATCAGAACTCATCTCATCTCCACAAGGAAACCTGTGCATGGGAGCCATGTCCAAAGCTTAGGAGAGTACTTCAGGGTCCCGGTGCCACCGCCCCATTCCAAGGCCCTCATGGACATAAAAACACATTAGGACCCATCCTCAGGAAAGTCCATTTCAACTCAGCCACCCCGGTTGCTCCGGCAGAGCCATCAGATCTAAACTGTCTTGTTGCTAGGAGACAATTGGAATGCGAGGCGGGCTTCCCAGGCATCCATCCGCGAACGGTGCTCTGGAGTCATTCCATATGGGATGTCCTGGAGCTGTCCAACAGTTCTCAATTGTCCCGCAGAAGGAATCTTTGAAGGGGGCATCCCACAACTCCCAACATGGGAAAACCTCAATGGCCCCGAGATTCCGCTCCCTTCATCAAGCGGCTGTCATCCAAAGAAACTCCAACCTGAGCCAACGTCTGATCCTCGCCCTGACTTCAGATGCATCAAATATTGGTTCAGATCTGCAGGGGGTACCTGCCGTGCCCTCGCCCTGAAACCTAAGTCTAGCTTGTCTTCTCAGACTTCCGTCCTCACACTCCTGGCCCCGAAGCCCTCAAGTTTGGCAATTCCGGACCCACAATGCAGCACTCTGCCTGCCCTCTAGAAAAAAAAAATATTGCCTTATGAGCTGCCCAGACACCTTAATGAGGGTAAACCGACACAGCACTCGACTTTACCCAAATTATATAGTCTAACCTGGGCACTAATGCAATGTCGAACACAACCTGAGCCCGGACCTACTGACCAACACCCAGAAAGCTGAACGTACACTGAGCACATAAAACCCGCCATTGCCTTAGGTCATCATCTCTTCCCTACCTCAGTTTTCAGGCTTCAGAACCTAGACCTTATCTCCAATCACTGCCCTGGGGTGAGTGTGAAGCAGTAATCAGAACTCCTCCTTACCCATGGCAAGAACCCTTGCGGTTGGCACGTTGTCCAATGTTCAGTGTAGGAGAAACCAGCATTCACACTGTGGCCCCGCCCATTCGTGAGTGCGACGAGGGCATACACTTGCATTGTGAACCTCAGCATGAGTCCTGTCCTTAGTAAGTCCTCTCAGTGGCTGGACCACTAGATGTCATAATGGGCTTGACATGTCCCTAGGCCCCAATATTTAACCAGATTTCTGATTGTCCAGTCGCCCGTCCCCAGGGCTCTACTCTGGAATCCCTCATTTGGTGAGACACCTAATAAAGAAAACAACAACAACAACAACAACAACAAAAAACGGACTTCTTCCAGCCAAAGAATGACCCCAAACTCTTTGGACGGGGCCAAACCACCAGAGAGTAAGACTAGTCCATTTCCCATGAAGTCACCCAGAAATTCCACGACCATGAGTGACACGATATCCAGAGACAAAAACTTGAGCAGGAGCCTCACACTCGCCCTTCTTTCAAATCCCGAAGAGTTCTCCCCATGATCTTTAGATCAGTCCTGCCATACCTATGACCCGAAACATAAGCCGAGTTTGTGTTTTCAGACAACTGTCCAAACAGCCCTGGCCTACACAACCTACAGGCTCAGGCCTCTGGAGCCAACCCTGAGGACTGTACTTGCACTCTAGAAGGGAATTGTGTGCCCATTCCAATGGCCACAACCCTTTTCTTGGATAAACCTCCAAAGTCCCTGATCCATCTCAATAGTAGTGGCTTCCCAGGTAAAACAGGGGCAATCAGAGCCCAACTGAGCACCTACCTGCACTCAGACCTATAGACAGGTGTCCCCAGGGGTATAAAGGAAAGAACAGGCCCCTAGGCACTAATTAGATCCATTGCATTGGTTTCCAGGCATCTCTCCTCAGAAGCCTGGATTTCAAAAGCAGCATATAGCTGTTTCTTGACTCACCCATCAGAAAACATCTTGTCTACACATGGGAAACTTGCACGTTGGAGCTGTGTCAAAGCCTCTGTTTAGGAGAACCCTTTAGGGCCCCAGTGCCACCGCTTCATTCCAAGGTCTCCATAGACACAAAAGCACATTAGGACCCATCCCCAGGGGTGTCCAATTCAACTCAGCGTCCTCGTTGCTCACCACAGATCCAGGAGATGTCACCTGTCTTGTTGCTAGGAGACAATTGGAATGCGAGGTGGGCTACCCAGCCATCCATCCTTAGAACCCTGCCTAGAATCATTGGCCTGGAGCCAAACAACAGGTCTCAATTGTCCTGCAAAGACTCTCTGCAGTTTGGAGCTTCTCACAACTCCCATCGTGGGAAAACCCCCATGGCCTCGTGATGCCCCCCCATTCATGAAGGGGCCATCAGGGACAGAAACTCCAACCTGAGCGATCGTCTGATCCTCGCCCTGACTTCAGGTGCACGAGATCTCGATTCAGGTCTGTAGATTGTGCCTGCCATGGCCTCACCCATAAACCTAAGGCTAGCTTGTGTTCTCACACTTTTGTCGTCAGACTACTGGCCCACAAGCCCTCCAGTTTGGCAATCCAGAACTATAATGCAGCACTCTGCCGGCCCTCCAGAAGAAAAACATTGTCCTCTGGGGCTACCCAGTAACCCCAAATGAGGATCAACCTGCACCGATCTTGGCTGTACCCCAAATACATAGGCTGACCAGGGCACTAATGCCCTTTCTGACACAGCCTGAGCCTGGACCCCCTGGACACTCCCAGACAGCTGTCCGCAGACTGAGCACATAGAGCCGCCATGGCCATAGTTCATCATCCCTTACCAACATCGGTTTTCAGGTTTCAGAACCTAGACCTTATCTCCAATCACTGCGCAGTGTTGAAGGTGATGCAGTAATCAGAACTCCTTCCCCATGGCAAGAAACCTTGTGGTTGGCATGTTGTCCAAAGTTCAGTGTAGTTGAAACCAGTGTGGCCCATGAGGCCCCGCCCATGCTCGCGGGCCACTTTGGTCACAAACACACATTGTGACGCTCAGGCTGAGCCCAGTCCTCAAGTAAGGTCACTCAGTGGCTGGATGAAGAGATAGCATATTGGGCTTGCCATGCCCCTAAGCCCCAATTTTTAACCATAGTTCGGGTTGTCCCTTCAGTCTTCCCCACGGCTTGGCTTTGGAATTCCTCTTTTGGTGGGACACCTGAGGTAACAAAACTGAAATGAGTCCTCCCATCCCACAGATTGACGAAAAGCAATTGGGAATCGGGCCAAATCCTCAGAGAGGAAGATTCGTCCATGGCCCATGAGGCTTCCCTGACATTCCACGGCCATCGCTGATACAAAATCCAGAGACAAAAGCCTGAGCAAGCGCCTCAGACTCGTACTGTCTTCATATCCTGAAGAGTTCTTCTCATGGTTTGTAGATCGGGCCTGCCATACCTACGTCCCCAAACCTAAGCTGAGTTTGTGTTTCCAGACTTCTGTCCTCAAAGTCTTGGGCCACACACCCTCCAGGCTGGGCCCCTGGAGCCAACATTAGGACTGTGCCCACCAATCCATGGGAATTCTGCCCATTCCATGGTCCAAAATCGGACAAATTAGGAGAAACCTCCAAAGTCCCTGAGGACATCCAAATAGTGTAGGTCGCCCAGAACAAACAAGGGCTATCTGACACCAGCTGATAATCAACCTACACTCATACCATATATAGATGTCCCCAGAGAAGAAGATTGAAACAGACAGAACCCTAGGCCATAATAGGATTCATTACTTGGGTTACAGGCATGTGTCCTCAAAAGCCTGATTCCAATACGAGCATAGGGGTTTTCCTGAGGCACCCATCAGAACTCATCTCGTCTCCACAAGGAAACCTGTGAATGCGAGCCATGTCCAAAGCTTAGGAGAGTACTTCAGGGTCCCGGTGCCACCGCCCCATTCCAAGGCTCTCATGGACACAAAAGCACATTAGGACCCATCCTCAGGAAAGTCCATTTCAACTCAGCCACCCCGGTTGCTCCTGCAGAGCCAATCAGATCTAAACTGTCTTGTTGCTAGGAGACAATTGGTATGCGAGGCGGGCTTCCCAGGCATCCATCCGCGAATGGTGCTCTGGAGTCATTCCATATGGGATGTCCTGGAGCTGTCCAACAGGTCTCAATTGTCCCGCAGAAGGAATCCTTGAAGGGGGCATCCCACAACTCCCAACGTGGGAAAACCTCAATGGCCTCGAGATTCCACTCCCTTCATGAAGCGGCTTCATGCTCAGAAACTCCAACCTGAGCCAACGTCTGATCCTCGCCCTGACTTCAGATGCATGAGATATTGGTTCAGATCTGCAGGGGGTACCTGCCGTGCCCTCGCCCTGAAACCCAAGTCTAGCTTGTCTTCTCAGACTTCCGTCCTCACACTCCTGGCCCCGAAGCCCTCAAGTTTGGCAATTCCGGACCCACAATGCAGCACTCTGCCTGCCCTCTCGAAAAAAAATTATTGCCTCATGACCTGCCCAGGAACCTTAAATGAGGGTAAACCTACACAGCACTCGACTTTACCCAAATGATATAGTCTAACCTGGGCACTAATGCACTGTCGAACACAACCAGAGCCCGGACCTCCTGACCAACACCCAGAAAGCTGACCGCACACTGAGCACATAAAACCCGCCATGGCCTTAGGTCATCATCTCTTCCCTACCTCAGTTTTCAGGCTTCAGGACCGAGACCTTATCTCCAATCACTGCCCAGGGGTGAGTGTGATGCAGAAATCAGAACTCCTCCTTACCCATGGCAAGTACCCTTGTGGTTGGCACGTTGTCCAACGTTCAGTGTAGGAGAAACCAGCATTCACCCTGAGGCCCCGCCCATTCTTGAGTGCGACGAGGGCATACACACGCATTGTGATACTCAGCATGAGTACTGTCCTCTAGTAAGTCCTCTCCGAGGCTGGACAATTAGGTGTCATAATGGGCTTGACATGTCCCTAGGCCACAACTTTTAACTAGATTTCTTAATGTCCAGTCGCCCCTCCCCAGGGCTCTACTCTGGAATCCCTCATTTGGTGGGACACCTGAGGTTAAAAAAGAAAACAACAACAACAAAAAAAAAAAAAAAACGGACTTCTTCCAGCCCACAGAATGACCCCAAACTCTTTGGACAAGGCCAAACCACCAGAGAGTAAGACTCGTCCATTTCCCATGAAGTCACCCAGAAATTCCACGACCATGAGTGACACGATATCCAGAGACAAAAACTTGAGCAGGAGCCTCACAGTCGCCCCTCTTTCAAATCCCGAAGAGTTCTCCTCATGGTCTGTAGATCAGTCCTGCCATACCTATGACCCGAAACATAAGCCGCGTTTGTGTTTTCAGACAACTGTCCAAACAGCCCTGGCCTACACAACCTACAGGCTCAGGCCCCTGGACCCAAACCTGAGGACGGTACTTGCCCTCTCCAACGGAATTGTGTGTGCCCATTCCAATTGCCACAACCCTTCTAATAGGATAAACCTCCAAGTCCCTGATCGATCTCAATAGTGGTGGCTTCCCAGGAAAAACAGGGGCTATCTGAGCCAAACTGAGCTCCTACCTGCACTCAGACCCATAGACAGATGTCCCAGGAGGTAAAAAGGAAAGAATAGTCCCCTAGGCACTAATCAGATCCATTGCTTTGGTTTCCAGGCATCTCTCCTCAGAGGCCTGGATTTCAAAAGCAGCATCTAGCTGTTTCTTGACTCACCCATCAGAAAACATCTCATCTACACATGGGAAACTTGCACGTTGGAGGTGTGTCAAAGCCTCTGTTTAGGAGAACCCTTTAGGGCCCCAGTGCCACCGCTTCATTCCAAGGTCTCCATAGACACAAAAGCACATTTGGACCCATCCCCAGGGGTGTCCAATTCAACTCAGCGTCCTCGGTTGCTCCAGGAGATCTAACCTATCTTGTTGTTAGGAGACAATCGGAATGCGAGGTGGGGTACCCAGCCATCCATTCTTAGAACCCTGCTTAGAATCATTGGCCTGCAGCCAAACAACAGGTCTCAATTGTCCTGCAGAAGACTCTCTGCAGTTTGGAGCTTCTCACAACTCCCATCGTGGGAAAACACCCATGGCCTCGTGATGACCCCCCATTCATGAAGGGGCCATCAGGGACAGAAACTCCAACCTGAGCGATCGTCTGATCCTCGCCCTGACTTCAGATGCACGAGATCTCGATTCAGTCTGTAGATTGTGCCTGCCATGGCCTCACCCAGAAACCTAAGCCTAGCTTGAGTTCTCAGACTTTTGTCGTCAGACTACTGGCCCACAAGCCCTCCAGTTTGGCAATCCAGAACTACAATTCAGCACTCTGCTTGCCCTCCAGAAGAAAAACATTGTCCTCTGGGGCTACCCAGTAACCCCAAATGCGGATCAACCTGCACCGACCTTGGCTGTACCCCAAATACATAGGCTGACCAGGGCACTAATGCCCTTTCTGGTACAGCCTGAGCCTGGACCCCCTGGACACTCCCAGACAGCTGGCCGCACACTGAGCACATCGAGCCGCCATGGCCTTAGGTCGTCATCTCTTCCCAACCTCGGTTTTCAGGTTTCAGAACCTAGACCTTATCTCCAATCACTGCCCAGGGTTGAAGGTGATGCAGAAATCAGAACTCCTTCCCCATGGCAAGAAACCTTGTGGTTGGCATGTTGTCCAACCTTCAGTGTCCTTGAAACCAGTGTGGCCCATGAGGCCCCGCCCATGCTCGCGGGCCACATTGGTCACAAACACACATTGTGTCCCTCAGGCTGAGCCCAGTCCTCAAGTAAGGCCACTCATTGGTGGATGAAGAGATAGCATATTGGGCTTGCCATGCCCCTAGGCCCAAATTTTAACCATAGTTCGGGTTATCCCTTTAGTCTTCCCCACGGCTTTGCTTTGGAATTCCTCTTTTGGTGGGACACCTGAGGTAACAAAAATGAAATGAGTCCTACCATCCCACAGAATGACTAAACGCAATGGGAATCGGGCCAAATCCTCAGAGAGGAAGATTCGTCCATGGCCCATGAAGCCTCCCCGAAATTCCACGGCAATTGCTGATACAAAATCCAGATACAAAAGCCTGAGCAAGCGCCTCAGACTCGCACTTTCTTCATATTCTGAGAGTTCTATTCATGGTTTGTATATCGGGCCTGCCTTACCTACGTCCTAAACAAAAGCAGAGTTTGTGTTTTCAGACTTCTGTCCTCAAAGTCTTGGGCCACACACCCTCCAGGCTGGGCCCCTGGAGCCACACATTAGGACTGTGCCTACCACTCCATGGGAATTCTGCCCATTCCATGGTCCAAAATCGTACAAATTAGGATGAACCTCCAAAGTCCCTGAGGCCATCCCAATAGTGTAGGTCGCCCTTAACAAACAAGGGCTGTCTGACACCAGATGATAATCGACCTCCACTCATACCATAGATGGATGTCCCCAGAGAAGAAGATTGAACCAGACAGGACCCTAGGCCATAATAGGATCCATTGCTTGGGTTACAGGCATGTGTCCTCAAAAGCCTGATTCCAATACGAGCATAGGGGTTTTCCTGAGGCACCCATCAGAACTCATCTCGTCTCCACAAGGAAACTTGTGCATGGGAGCCATGTCCAAAGCTTAGGAAAGAACCTCAGGGTCGTGGAGCCACCGCCCCATTCCACGGCCCTCATTGACACAAAAACACATTAGGACCCATCCTCAGGAAAGTCCATTTCAACTCAGCCACCCCGGTTGCTCCGGCAGAGCCATCAGATCTAAACTGCCTTCTTGCTAGTAGACAATTGGAATGTGAGGCGGGCTTCCCAGGCATCCATTCGTGAACGGTGCTCTGGAATCACTCCATATGGGATGTCCTGGAGCTGTCCAACAGGTCTCAATTGTCCCGCAGAAGGAATCCTTGAAGGGGGCATCCCACAACTCCCAACGTGGGAAAACCTCAATGGCCTCGAGATTCCGCTCCCTTCATGAAGCGGCCATCATTCAAAGAAACTCCACCCTGAGCTAATGTCTGATCCTCGCCCTGACTTCAGATGCATGAGATATTGGTTCAGATCTGCAGGGGGTACCTGCCGTGCCCTCGCCCTGAAACCCAAGTCTAGCTTGTCTTCTCAGACTTCTGTCCTCACACTCCTGGCCCCGAAGCCCTCAAGATTGGCAATTCCGGACCCACAATGCAGCAATCTGCCTGCCCTCTAGAAAAAAAATTATTGCCTCATGAGCTGCCCAGACACCTTAAATGAGGGTAAACCTACACAGCACTCGACTTTACCCAAATTATATAGTCTATCCTGGGCACTAATGCACTGTCGAACACAACCTGGGCCGGGACCTCCTGACCAACACCCAGAAAGCTGACCGCACCCTGAGCACATAAAATCCGCCATGGCCTTAGGTCATCCTCTCTTCCCTACCTCAGTTTTCAGGCTTCAGAACCGAGACCTTATCTCCAATCACTGCCCAGGGGTGAGTGTGATGCAGAAATCAGAACTCCTCCTTGCACATGGCAAGAACCCTTGTGGTTGGCACATTGTCCAACGTTCAGTGTAGGAGAAACCAGCATTCACTCTGAGGCCCCGCCCATTCTTGAGTGGGACGAGGGCCTACACACGCATTGTGACCCTCAGCATGAGTCCTTTCCTCTAGTAAGTGCTCTCAGTGGCTGGACCATTAGATGTCTTAATGGGCTTGACATGTCCCTAGGCCACAATTTTTAACCAGATTTCTGATTGTCCAGTCGCCACTCCCCAGGGCTCTACTGTGGAATCCCTCATTCGGTGGGACACCTGAGGTTAAAAAAGAAAACAACAACAACAACAACAACAAAACGGACTTCTTCCAGCCCACAGAAAGACCCCAAAGTCTTTGGCCGGGGCCAAACCACAAGAAAGTAAGACTCGTCCATTTCCCATGAAGTCACCCAGAAATTCCACGACCATGAGTGACTCGATATACAGAGACAAAAACTTGAGCAGGAGCCTCACACTCGCCCTTCTTTCAAATCCCGAAGAGTTCTCCTCATGGTCTGTAGATCAGTCCTGCCATACCTATGACCCGAAACATAAGCCGAATTTGTGTATTCAGACAACTGTCCAAACAGCCCTGGCCTACACAACCTACAGGCTCAGGCCCCTGGACCCAAACCTGAGGACTGTACTTGCCCTCTGGGTCTCGTGTTCCAGAGGCAGCAGATCAAACATATCTTGTCACTAATAGCCAATGGGAATGCGAGGCATGCAGTACAGGGATCCATCCTTCGAACCCTGCTCTCCAGTCCTTCCATATGGTATGTCCTGGAGCCATGCAACAGGACTCGAATGTCCCGCAGAAGGAAACCTTGTGGTTTGGGGCAACCTCCAAACTGAGCGTGGGAAAACTTCCTTGGCCTCATGAGGCCCCCACTTCATGAAGGTGCCATCATGGACACATACTCCAGCCTCAGCCAACGTCTGACCCTCAGCCTGACTTCAGAGGCAGGAGATTTTGATTCAGCCTCTGCAGAGTGGGCCTGCTCTGCCCTTGGCTCCAATCCTCACACTAGCTTGTGTTTTAGACTCCGTCCTCACACTGCTGGCCCACAAACCCTCCCTACTGGGAATTCTGGGGCCACAATGAAGCACTGTGCCTGCCTCCCAGGAGAAAAACATTGTCTATGGCGCTGCCCAGAAACCCCAAATGAGGATCAAACTGCTTGGCCCTCGGCAACACCCCAATTGCATAGGCTACCTTAAACAGTGATGCTCGGTCGCAAATAGCCTGAGCCCAGACCTTCCAACAGACACCGACACAGCTGGCTGCACACCCAGCACATTGGACCCGCCACTGCCTTAGGCCACCATCCATTCCCAACCTGGGTTTTCAGTCATCGGAACCTAGACCTTATCTCCATCCCTGCACAGGGGGGAACCTGATGCACAAGTTAGAACCCCTCCTTCCCCATGGCAAGAAACCTTGCTGCTGGCAGTGAGTCAAACCTTCAGTCTAGGAGAAAACGGCATGGCCCATGAGGCCACGCCCAAGCGTGAGGGCCGCCTTGGGCACAAACACACATTGTGACCCTCAGCGTGAGTACCTTATTCAAGTAACGCCTCTCAGTGACTGGACCCAGAGCCCGCATATGTGGCTTGCCACGCCCATAGGCACCCAGGACTAACTAGATGGTGTGTATTCCAGTTGAGGGAACCCACTGCTGTGCTCTAGAGTCCCTCTCCTGGGGGGTCCCCTGTGGCAGAAAACAGTACTCTTCATTCCCACAGAATGAACACAAACACTTGGGAGCTTGGACAATCCCCCGAGAGGAAGGCTCTTCCTCGGCCTCTGAGACAACCCCTACCCTGACCGGACACTGTAAACGCAACACCCAGAGACAAAATCCTGAGTGACTGCCTCCCACTTGCCCTACTTTGATTTCCAGAGGATCTCCCCTCACGGACTAGAGATCAGGCCTGCCATTACATTGGCCCCTAGCTGAGCCAAGTTTGCTTTTTCAGACATCTGTCCCCACAGCCCTGGCAAACACAGCCTCTAGGCTGGGTCCTCTGGAGCCATACCACAGGACCGTGCCTGCTCTCTCCTGGGAAACTGTGTCCATTCCTTTGGCCACACACCTCCAGAATATGAGAAACCTCAAGGCCTCCGAGGACATCCCACTCCTGGGAGCATCACTGGACTCACAGGGGCATTCGGACACAAGCTGAGCAGCTACATCCATGAATGCATGCACACAGATGTCAACAGAGATAGAAGGTTGAGCCGGACAGGCCTTTAGGCCGTAGTCTCAACTCTTGCTTTGGTTTCCAGGTGTCACTCCTCAGAGGCTTTGGTTCGAAGAACAGGGTATGGGGCTTTACTGAGGCAAGGAACAGAACTCCTCTCGTCTCCACATGGGAAGTTTCCTTGTTGGAGCCGTGTCAAACACCTCATGTTGGAGAATCCTGCAGAGTCCCTGAGCCACATCCACATTCCAAGGTCTCCCAGGCCACCAAGCCACAGTAGGACTCATCTTCAGGAGAGTCCATTTCAACTCTCCCCTCTGGGTAGCTCACCCAGGAGCCCGCAGATTGAGCCTGCCTTGTCCTGACTAAAGAGTGGGAATATGAGGTGGCGTTCCCAGGCATCCATGCTTAGACACCTGCTCTCGAGTCTTTCCATATGGGGCCTCTTGGAACCATCCAATAGGACTCGACTGTCGTGCAGAAGGTAACCTTCAGTTTTGGAGCAGTTCACAAATCCTATCGTAGGCAAAACTTTCTGGCCTCATGAAGCCCCCACACCCTTCAGGAAGAGGCCATGCTGGACAAGAACTCTAGCCTGAGGCACGTCTCATAGTTGACATGACCTCAGTGCAGGAGATCTCGATTCAGCCTCTGCAGAGTGGGACTGCCGTGCCCTCGGTCCCTAACATCACGCTAGCTTGTGTTTTCAGACTTCCTTCCTCACACTCCTGGCAAACAAGCCCTCGGACTAGGAACTCCAGAACCACAACCCAGCCCAGTGTCTGCCCAACGGAAGAAAAACGTTTCCCTGTGGGGCTCTCCAGAAAACCCAGATGAGGATCAACCTGCTCGGGTCTCGACGGTACCCGAACTGGATAGGCTGCTCTGGGCACTCATGCTCTGCCTGACACAGCCTGAAGCCAGACGTCCAGACAGACAAGGAGACAGCTGGCCGCACACCCAGCAATTGGGACACGCCATGGTCTTATGCCGTCACCTCATCCTAACCTTGGTTTTCAGATATCTGAACCTAGACATTATATCAATTCTCCACACAGCTGGGTATAGCAAGCACAAAACAGAACTCCTCCTTCCCCATGGCTGTCAAGCTTGCTCTTGGCATGGAGTCACACCTCAGGGTGGGAGAAACCTTCATGGCCCCTGATGCCACGCCCAAACTTGAGTGCTGCTTGGGCACAAATTCACACTGTGACCCTCAGCATGAGCCCATGTCAAAGAAAGGCCTGTCAGGGCCTGGACCAAGAGCCCACATATGGGGCTTGCCAAGCCGCTATGCACCCAATCCTCACCACGGTTTGAATTTTCCAGTCGCCCCGCCCGTACCTGGAGCTCTGCTCTGGAATCCCTTTCTTGGAGAGACCCATGAGCCAGACAACACGACTCCACCCTTCCCACAAAATGACCCCAAACTCTTGGGAGCTGGGACAAATCCCCAGACAGGGATACTCGTCCACAGTACCTGAGGCCACCGCTCCAATACACGGCTATCCCGGACACAACATCCAGAGACAAAAGCCTGAAGGAACGCCTCCCACTCGCCCTTGTTTCAGAGGCACAGGAGCTCCGTCTCGGGCTGTACATCCGGCCTGCCATACCCTAGGCGCCACTCATAAGCTGAGTTCGTGTATTCAGACTTCTGTGCCCACAGCCTGGACGCACACAACATCCAGGGTAGGGCCTCTGGACCAAACAGCGAAAGATTGTGCCAGCCCACTCCAAGGAAAGTGTGCCCAATCCATTGACCACAACCCTACAGGTTAGGGAAAAGCTCCAAGGTCCCTGAGGGTATCAATAGGATAAGCCACCCTGGACTAAGAGGGGCTCTTGACAGCAGCGGAGCAACTATCTCCACTTAGACTCTCAGACAGTGTCCCCAGAGACAGAAGGTTGAAATGGACAGGCCCCCAGGCCCTAATCTGAACCTTAGCTTTGGTTTCCATGTTTCCGTTCTCAGAGGACTGTTTTCGTAGACCAGCACATGGGGCTTTTCTGAGGCACCAAACCAAACTTCTCTCATGTCCACATGGGCAGCTTTCTTACTGGGATGTATCAAACACTTCAGGTAGGAGAGTTCCGCAGGGCCACTGAACAACCAGCACATTCCAAGGTCTCCATGGACCCAAACGCACATTATGACGCATCCTCAGGAGAGGCCATTTCAACTCAGCCCCCTGGGTCGCGTGCTCCAGAGGCAGCAGATCAAACATATCTTGTCGCTAATAGCCAATGGGAATGCGAGGCATGCAGTACAGGGATCCATCCTTCGAACCCTGCTCTCCAGTCCTTCCATATGGTATGTCCTGGAGCCATGCAACAGGACTCGAATGTCCCGCAGAAGGAAACCTTGTGGTTTGGGGCAACCTCCAAACTCAGCGTGGGAAAACTTCCTTGGCCTCATGAGGCCCCCACTTCATGAAGGTGCCATCATGGACACAAACTCCAGCCTCAGCCAACGTCTGACCCTCAGCCTGACTTCAGAGGCAGGAGATTTTGATTCAGCCTCTGCAGAGTGGGCCTGCTCTGCCCTTGGCTCCAATCCTCACACTAGCTTGTGTTTTCAGACTTCCGTCCTCACACTCCTGGCCCACAAGCCCTCCTTACTGGGAATTCTGGGGCCACAATGAAGCACTGTGCCTGCCTCCCAGGAGAAAAACATTGTCTATGGCGCTGCCCAGAAACCCCAAATGAGGATCAAACTGCTTGGCCCTCGGCAACACCCCAATTGCTTAGGCTACCTTAAACAGTGATGCTCGGTCGCAAATAGCCTGAGCCCAGACCTTCCAACAGACACCGACACAGCTGGCTGCACACCCAGCACATTGGACCCGCCACTGCCTTAGGCCACCATCCATTCCCAACCTGGGTTTTCAGTCATCGGAACCTAGACCTTATCTCCAATCCCTGCACAGGGGGGAACCTGATGCACAAGTCAGAACCCCTCCTTCCCCCTGGCAAGAAACCTTGCTGCTGGCAGTGAGTCAAACCTTCAGTGTAGGAGAAAACGGCATGGCCCATGAGGCCACGCCCAAGCGTGAGGGCCGCCTTGGGCACAAACACACATTGTGACCCTCAGCGTGATTACCTTATTCAAGTAACGCCTCTCAGTGACTGGACCAAGAGCCCGCATATGTGGCTTGCCACGCACATAGGCACCCAGGACTAACTAGATGGTGTGTATTCCAGTTGAGGGAACCCACTGCTGTGCTCTAGAGTCCCTCTTCTGGGGGTCCCCTGTGGCAGAAAACAGTACTCTTCATTCCCACAGAATGAACACAAACACTTGGGAGCTTGGACAATCCCCGAGAGGAAGGCTCTTCCTCGGCCTCTGAGACAACCCCTACCCTGACCGGACACTGTAAACGCAACACCCAGAGACAAAATCCTGAGTGACTGCCTCCCACTCGCCCTAATTTGATTTCCAGAGGATCTCCCCTCACGGACTAGAGATCAGGCCTGCCATTAAATTGGCCCCTAGCTGAGCCAAGATTGCTTTTTCAGACATCTTCCCTACAGCCCTGGCAAACACAGCCTCTAGGCTGGGTCCTCTGGAGCCATACCACAGGACCGTGCCTGCTCTCTCCTGGGAAACTGTGTCCATTCCTTTGGCCACACACCTCCAGAATATGAGAAACCTCAAGGCCTCCGAGGACATACCACTACTGGTAGCCTCACTGGACTCACAGGGGCATTTGGACACAAGCTGAGCAGCTACATCCATGAATGCATGCACACAGATGTCAACAGAGATAGAAGGTTGAGCCGGACAGGCCTTTAGGCCGTAGTCTCAACTCTTGCTTTGGTTTCCAGGTGTCACTACTCAGAGGCTTTGGTTCGAAGAACAGGGTATGGGGCTTTCCTGAGGCACGGAACAGAACTCCTCTCGTCTCCACATGGGAAGTTTCCTTGTTGGAGCCGTGTCAAACACCTCATGTTGGAGAATCCTGCAGAGTCCCTGAGCCACCTCCACATTCCAAGGTCTCCCAGGCCACCAAGCCACAGTAGGACTCATCTTCAGGAGAGTCCATTTCAACTCTCCCCTCTGGGTAGCTCACCCAGGAGCCCGCAGATTGAGCCTGCCTTGTCCTGACTAAAGAGTGGGAATATGAGGTGGCGTTCCCAGGCATCCATGCTTAGACACCTGCTCTCGAGTCTTTCCATATGGGGCCTCTTGGAACCATCCAATAGGACTCGACTGTCGTGCAGAAGGTAACCTTCAGTTTTGGAGCAGTTCACAAATCCCATCGTAGGCAAAACTTTCTGGCCTCATGAAGCCCCCACACCCTTCAGGAAGAGGCCATGCTGGACAAGAACTCTAGCCTGAGGCACGTCTCATAGTTGACATGACCTCAGTGCAGGAGATCTCGATTCAGCCTCTGCAGAGTGAGCCTGCCGTGCCCTCGGTCCCAAATCTCACGCTAGCTTGTTTTTTCAGACTTCCTTCCTCACACTCCTGGCAAACAAGCCCTCCGGACTAGGAACTCCAGAACTAAAACCCAGCCCAGTGTCTGCCCAACGGAAGAAAAACGTTTCCCTGTGGGGCTCTCCAGAAAACCCAGATGAGGATCAACCTGCTTGGGCCTCGACGGTACCCGAACTGGATAGGCTGCTCTGGGCACTCATGATCTGCCTGACACAGCCCGAAGCCAGACGTCCAGACAGACAAGGAGACAGCTGGCCGCACACCCAGCACTTCGGACACGCCATGGTCTTATGCCGTCACCTCATCCTATCCTTGGTTTTCAGATATCTGAACCTAGACATTATATCAATTCTCCACACAGCTGGGTATAGCAAGCACAAAACAGAACTCCTCCTTCCCCATGGCTGTCAAGCTTGCTCTTGGCCTGGAGTCACACCTTCAGGGTGGGAGAAACCTTCATGGCCCCTGATGCCACGCCCAAACTTGAGTGCTGCTTGGGCACAAATTCACACTGTGACCCTCAGCATGAGCCCCATGTCAAAGAAAGGCCTGTCAGGGCCTGGACCAAGAGCCCACATATGGGGCTTGCCAAGCCGCTATGCACCCAATCCTCACCACGGTTTGAATTTTCCAGTCGCCCCGCCCGTACCTGGAGCTCTGCTCTGGAATCCCTTTCTTGGAGAGACCCATGAGCCAGACAACACGACTCCACCCTTCCCACAAAATGACCCCAAACTCTTGGGAGCTGGGACAAATCCCCAGAGAGGGATACTCGTCCACAGTACCTGAGGCCACCGCTCCAATCCACGGCTATCCCGGACACAACATCCAGAGACAAAAGCCTGAAGGAACGCCTCCCACTCGCCCTTGTTTCAGAGGCCCAGGAGCTCCCTCTCGGGCTGTACATCCGGCCTGCCATACCCTAGGCGCCACTCATAAGCTGAGTTTGTGTATTCAGACTTCTGTGCCCACAGCCTGGACCCACACAACATCCAGGCTAGGTCCTCTGGACCAAACAGCGAAAGAATGTGCCTGCCCTCTCAAAGGAAAGTGTGCCCAATCCATTGACCACAACCCTACAGGTTAGGGAAAAGCTCCAAGGTCCCTGAGGACATCAATAGTATAGGCCACCCTGGACTAAGAGGGGCTCTCTGACACCAGCGGAGCAACTATCTCCACTTAGACTCTCAGACAGTGTCCCCAGAGACAGAAGGTTGAAATGGACAGGCCCCCAGGCCCTAATCTGAACCTTAGCTTTGTTTTCCATGTTTCCGTTCTCAGAGGACTGTTTTCGTAGACCAGCACATGGGGCTTTTCTGAGGCACCAAACCAAACCTCTCTCATGTCCACATGGGCAGCTTTCTTACTGGGATGTATCAAACACTTCAGGTAGGAGAGTTCCCCAGGGCCACTGAACAACCAGCACATTCCAAGGTCTCCATGGACCCAAACGCACATTATGACGCATCCTCAGGAGAGGCCATTTCATCTCAGCCCCCCAGGGTCGCGTGTTCCAGAGGCAGCAGATCAAACATATCTTGTCGCTAATAGCCAATGGGAATGCGAGGCATGCTGTACAGGGATCCATCCTTCGAATCCTGCTCTCCAGTCCTTCCATATGGTATGTCCTGGAGCCATGCCACAGGACTCGAATGTCCCGCAGACGGAAAACTTGTGGTTTGGGGCAACCTCCAAACTCAGCGTGGGAAAACTTCCTTGGCCTCATGAGGCCCCCACTTCATGAAGGTGCCATCATGGACACATACTCCAGCCTCAGCCAACGTCTGACCCTCAGCCTGACTTCAGATGCAGGAGATTTTGATTCAGCCTCTGCAGAGTGGGCCTGCTCTGCCCTTGGCTCCAATCCTCACACTAGCTTGTGTTTTCAGACTTCCGTCCTCACACTCCTGGCCCACAAACCCTCCCTACTGGGAATTCTGGGGCCACAATGAAGCACTGTGCCTGCCTCCCAGGAGAAAAACATTGTCTATGGCGCTGCCCAGAAACCCCAAATGAGGATCAAACTGCTTGGCCCTCGGCAACACCCCTATTGCATAGGCTACCTTAAACAGTGATGCTCTGTCGCAAATAGCCTGAGCCCAGACCTTCCAACAGACACGACACAGCTAGCTGCACACCCAGCACATGGGACCCGCCACTGCCTTAGGCCACCATCCATTCCCAACCTGGGTTTTCAGTCATCGGAACCTAGACCTTATCTCCAATCCCTGCACAGGGGGGAACCTGATGCACAAGTCAGAACCCCTCCTTCCCCATGGCAAGAAACCTTGCTGCTGGCGGTGAGTCAAACCTCCAGTGTAGGAGAAAACGGCATGGCCCATGAGGCCACGCCCAAGCGTGAGGGCCGCCTAGGGCACAAACACACATTGTGACCCTCAGCTTGAGTACCTTATTCAAGTAACGCCTCTCAGTGACTGGACCAAGAGCCCGCATATGTGGCTTGCCATGCCCATAGGCACCCAGGACTAACTAGATGGTGTGTATTCCAGTTGAGGGAACCCACTGCTGTGCTCTAGAGTCCCTATCCTGGGGGGTCCCCTGTGGCAGAAAACAGTACTCTTCATTCCCACAGAATGAACACAAACACTTGGGAGCTTGGACAATCCCCCGAGAGGAAGGCTCTTCCTCGGCCTCTGAGACAACCCCTACCCTGACCGGACACTGTAAACGCAACACCCAGAGACAAAATCCTGAGTGACTGCCTCCCACTTGCCCTACTTTGATTTCCCGAGTATCTCCCCTCAAGGACTAGAGATCAGGCCTGCCATTACATTGGCCCCTAGCTGAGCCAAGTTTGCTTTTTCAGACATCTGTCCCCACAGCCCTGGCAAACACAGCCTCTAGGCTGGGTCCTCTGGAGCCATACCACAGGACCGTGCCTGCTCTCTCCTGGGAAACTGTGTCCATTCCTTTGGCCACACACCTCCAGAATATGAGAAACCTCAAGGCCTCCGAGGACATACCACTACTGGGAGCCTCACTGGACTCACAGGGGCATTCGGACACAAGCTGAGCAGATACATCCATGAATGCATGCACACAGAAGTCAACAGAGATAGAAGGTTGAGCCGGACTGGCCTTTAGGCCGTAGTCTCAACTCTTGCTTTGGTTTCCAGGTGTCACTCCTCAGAGGCTTTGGTTCGAAGTACAGGGTATGGGGCTTTCTTGAGGCACGGAACAGAACTCCTCTCGTCTCCACATGGGAAGTTTCCTTGTTGGAGCCGTGTCAAACACCTCATGTTGGAGAATCCTGCAGAGTCTCTGAGCCACCTCCACATTCCAAGGTCTCCCAGGCCACCAAGCCACAGTAGGACTCATCTTCAGGAGAGTCCATTTCAACTCTCCCCTCTGGGTAGCTCACCCAGGAGCCCGCAGATTGAGCCTGCCTTGTCCTGACTAAAGAGTGGGAATATGAGGTGGCGTTCCCAGGCATCCATGCTTAGACACCTGCTCTCGAGTCTTTCCATATGGGGCCTCTTGGAACCATCCAATAGGACTCGACTGTCGTGCAGAAGGTAACCTTCAGTTTTGGAGCAGTTCACAAATCCCATCGTAGGCAAAACTTTCTGGGCTCATGAAGCCCCCACACCCTTCAGGAAGAGGCCATGCTGGACAAGAACTCTAGCCTGAGGCACGTCTCATAGTTGACATGACCTCAGTGCAGGAGATCTCGATTCAGCCTCTGCAGAGTGGGCCTGCCGTGCCCTCGGTCCCAAACCTCACGCTAGCTTCTGTTTTCAGACTTCCTTAATCACACTCCTGGCAAACAAGCCCTCCGGACTAGGAACTCCAGAACCACAACCCAGCCCAGTGTCTGCCCAACGGAAGAAAAACGTTTCCCTGTGGGGCTCTCCAGAAAACCCAGATGAGGATCAACCTGCTCGGGCCTCGACGGTACCCGAAGTGGATAGGCTGCTCTGGGCACTCATGCTCTGCCTGACACAGCCCGAAGCCAGACGTCCAGACAGACAAGGAGACAGCTGGCCGCACACCCAGCACTTCGGACACGCCATGGTCTTATGCCGTCACCTCATCCTAACCTTGGTTTTCAGATATCTGAACCTAGACATTATATCAATTCTCCACACAGCTGGGTATAGCAAGCACAAAACAGAACTCCTCCTTCCCCATGGCTGTCAAGCTTGCTCTTGGCCTGGCGTCACACCTTCAGGGTGGGAGAAACCTAATGGCCCCTTATGCCACGCCCAAACTTGAGTGCTGCTTGGGCACAAATTCACACTGTGACCCTCAACATGAGCCCCATGTCAAAGAAAGGCCTTTCAGGGCCTGGACCAAGAGCCCGCATATGGGGCTTGCCAAGCCCCTATGCACCCAATCCTCACCACGGTTTGAATTTTCCAGTCGCACCGCCCGTACCTGGAGCTCTGCTCTGGAGTCCCTTTCTTGGAGACACCCATGAGCCAGACAACACGACTCCACCCTTCCCACAAAATGACCCCAAACTCTTGGGAGCTGGGACAAATCCCCAGAGAGGGATACTCGTCCACAGTACCTGAGGCCACCGCTCCAATCCATGGCTATCCCGGACACAACATCCAGAGACAAAAGCCTGAAGGAACGCCTCCCACTCGCCCTTGTTTCAGAGGCCCAGGAGCTCCCTCTCGGGCTGTACCTCCGGCCTGCCATACCCTAGGCGCCACTCATAAGCTGAGTTTGTGTATTCAGACTTCTGTGCCCACAGCCTGGACCCACACAACATCCAGGCTAGGGCCTCTGGACCAACAGCGAAAGATTGTGCCTGCCCTCTCCAAGGAAAGTGTGCCCAATCCATTGACCACAACCCTACAGGTTAGGGAAAAGCTCCAAGGTCCCTGAGGCCATCAATAGTATAGGCCACCCTGGACTAAGAGGGGCTCTCTGACACAGGCGGAGCAACTATCTCCACTTAGACTCTCAGACAGTGTCCCCAGAGACAGAAGGTTGAAATGGACAGGCCCCCAGGCCCTAATCTGAACCTTAGCTTTGGTTTCCATGTTTCCGTTCTCAGAGGACTGTTTCCGTAGACCAGCACATGGGGCTTTTCTGAGGCACCAAACCAAACATCTCTCATCTCCACATGGGCAGCTTTCTTACTGGGATGTATCAAACACTTCAGGTAGGAGAGTTCCGCAGGGCCACTGAACAACCAGCACTTTACAAGGACTCCATGGACCCAAACGCACATTATGACGCATCCTCAGGAGAGGCCATTTCAACTCAGCCCCCTGGGTCGCGTGTTCCAGAGGCAGCAGATCAAACATATCTTGTCGCTAATAGCCAATGGGAATGCGAGGCATGCTGTACAGGGATCCATCCTTCGAACCCTGCTCTCCAGTCCTTCCATATGGTATGTCCTGGAGCCATGCAACAGGACTCGAATGTCCCACAGAAGGAAACCTTGTGGTTTGGGGCAACCTCCAAACTCAGCGTGGGAAAACTTCCTTGGCCTCATGAGGCCCCCACTTCATGAAGGTGCCATCATGGACACATACTCCAGCCTCAGCCAATGTCTGATCCTCAGCCTGACTTCAGATGCAGGAGATTTTGATTCAGCCTCTGCAGAGTGGGCCTGCTCTGCCCTTGGCTCCAATCCTCACACTAGCTTGTGTTTTCAGACTTCCGTCCTCACACTCCTGGCCCACAAACCCTCCCTACTGGGAATTCTGGGGCCACAATGAAGCACTGTGCCTGCCTCCCAGGAGAAAAACATTGTCTATGGCGCTGCCCAGAAAACCCAAATGAGGATCAAACTGCTTGGCCCTCGGCAACACCCCAATTGCATAGGCTACCTTAAACAGTGATGCTCTGTCGCAAATAGCCTGAGCCCAGACCTTCCAACAGACACAGACACAGCTGGCTGCACACCCAGCATATTGGACCCGCCACTGCCTTAGGCCACCATCCATTCCCAACCTGGGTTTTCAGTCATCGGAACCTAGACCTTATCTCCAATCCCTGCACAGGGGGGAACCTGATGCACAAGTCAGAACCCCTTCTTCCCCATGGCAAGAAACCTTGCTGCTGGCAGTGAGTCAAACCTTCAGTGTAGGAGAAAACGGCATGGCCCATGAGGCCACGCCCAAGCGTGAGGGCCGCCTTGGGCACAAACACACATTGTGACCCTCAGTGTGAGTACCTTATTCAAGTAACGCCTCTCAGTGACTGGACCAAGAGCCCGCATATGTGGCTTGCCATGCCCATAGGCACCCAGGACTAACTAGATGGTGTGTATTCCAGTTGAGGGAACCCACTGCTGTGCTCTAGAGTCCCTCTCCTGGGGGTTCCCCTGTGGCAGAAAACAGTACTCTTCATTCCCACAGAATGAACACAAACACTTGGGAGCTTGGACAATCCCACGAGAGGAAGGCTCTTCCTCGGCCTCTGAGACAACCCCTACCCTGACCGGACACTGTAAACGCAACACCCAGAGACAAAATCCTGAGTGACTGCCTCCCACTTGCCCTACTTTGATTTCCAGAGGATCTCCCCTCAAGGACTAGAGATCAGGCCTGCCATTACATTGGCCCCTAGCTGAGCCAAGTTTGCTTTTTCAGACATCTGTCCCCACAGCCCTGGCAAACACAGCCTCTAGGCTGGGTCCTCTGGAGCCATACCACAGGACCGTGCCTGCTCTCTCCTGTGAAACTGTGTCCATTCCTTTGGCCACACACCTCCAGAATATGAGAAACCTCAAGGCCTCCGAGGACATACCACTACTGGGAGCCTCACTGGACTCACAGGGGCATTCGGACACAAGCTGAGCAGCTACATCCATGAATGCATGCACACAGATGTCAACAGAGATAGAAGGTTGAGCCGGACAGGCCTTTAGGCCATAGTGTCAACTCTTGCTTTGGTTTCCAGGTGTCACTCCTCAGAGGCTTTGGTTCGAAGAACAGGGTATGAGGCTTTCCTGAGGCACGGAACAGAATTCCTCTCGTCTCCACATGGGAAGTTTCCTTCTTGGAGCCGTGTCAAACACCTCATGTTGGAGAATCCTGCAGAGTCCCTGAGCCACCTCCACATTCCAAGGTCTCCCAGGCCACCATGCCACAGTAGGACTCATCTTCAGGAGAGTCCATTTCAACTCTCCCCTCTGGGTAGCTCACCCAGGAGCCCGCAGATTGAGCCTGCCTTGTCCTGACTAAAGAGTGGGAATATGAGGTGGCGTTCCCAGGCATCCATGCTTAGACACCTGCTCTCGAGTCTTTCCATATGGGGCCTCTTGGAACCATCCAATAGGACTCGACTGTCGTGCAGAAGGTAACCTTCAGTTTTGGAGCAGTTCACAAATCCCATCGTAGGCAAAACTTTCTGGCCTCATGAAGCCCCCACACCCTTCAGGAAGAGGCCATGCTGGACAAGAACTCTAGCCTGATGCACGTCTCATAGTTGACATGACCTCAGTGCAGGAGATCTCGATTCAGCCTCCGCAGAGTGGGCCTGCCGTGCCCTCGGTCCCAAACCTCACGCTAGCTTGTGTTTTCAGACTTCCTTCCTCACACTCCTGGCAAACAAGCCCTCCGGACTATTAACTCCAGAACCAAAACCCAGCCTAGTGTCTGACCAACGGAAGAAAAACGTTTCCCTGTGGGGCTCTCCAGAAAACCCAGATTAGGATCAACCTGCTCGGGCCTCGACGGTACCCGAACTGGATAGGCTGCTCTGGGCACTCATGATCTGCCTGACACAGCCTGAAGCCAGATGTCCAGACAGACAAGGAGACAGCTGGCCGCACACCCAGCACTTCGGACACGCCATGGTCTTATGCCGTCACCTCATCCTAACCTTGGTTTTCAGATATCTGAACCTAGACATTATATCAATTCTCCACACAGCTGGGTATAGCAAGCACAAAACAGAACTCCTCCTTCCCCATGGCTGTCAAGCTTGCTCTTGGCCTGGAGTCACACCTTCAGGGTGGGAGAAACCTTCATGGCCCCTGATGCCACGCCCAAACTTGAGTGCTGCTTGGGCACAAATTCACACTGTGACCCTCAGCATGAGCCCCATGTCAAAGAAAGGCCTGTCAGGGCCTGGACCAAGAGCCCACATATGGGGCTTGCCAAGCCCCTATGCACCCAATCCTCACCACGGTTTGAATTTTCCAGTCGCCCCGCCCGTACCTGGAGCTCTGCTCTGGAATCCCTTTCTTGGAGAGACCCATGAGCCAGACAACACGACTCCACCCTTCCCACAAAATGACCCCAAACTCTTGGGAGCTGGGACAAATCCCCAGAGAGGGATACTCGTCCACAGTACCTGAGGCCACCGCTCCAATCCACGGCTATCCCGGACACAACATCCAGAGACAAAAGCCTGAAGGAACGCCTCCCACTCGCCCTTGTTTCAGAGGCCCAGGAGCTCCCTCTCGGGCTGTACATCCGGCCTGCCATACCCTAGGCGCCACTCATAAGCTGAGTTTGTGTATTCAGACTTCTGTGCCCACAGCCTGGACCCACACAACATCCAGGCTAGGGCCTCTGGACCAAACAGCGAAAGATTGTGCCTGCCCTCTCCAAGGAAAGTGTGCCCAATCCATTGACCACAACCCTACAGGTTAGGGAAAAGCTCCAAGGTCCCTGAGGCCATCAATAGTATAGGCCACCCTGGACTAAGAGGGGCTCTCTGACACAGGCGGAGCAACTATCTCCACTTAGACTCTCAGACAGTGTCCCCAGAGAGAGAAGGTTGAAATGGACAGGCCCCCAGGCCCTAATCTGAACCTTAGCTTTGGTTTCCATGTTTCCGTTCTCAGAGGACTGTTTTCGTAGACCAGCACATGGGGCTTTTCTGAGGCACCAAACCAAACCTCTCTCATCTCCACATGGGCAGCTTTCTTACTGGGATGTATCAAACACTTCAGGTAGGAGAGTTCCGCAGGGCCACTGAACAACCAGCACATTCCAAGGTCTCCATGGACCCAAACGCACATTATGACGCATCCTCAGGAGAGGCCATTTCAACTCAGCCCCCTGGGTCGCGTGTTCCAGAGGCAGCAGATCAAACATATCTTGTCGCTAAAAGCCAATGGGAATGCGAGGCATGCTGTACAGGGATCCATCCTTCGAACCCTGCTCTCCAGTCCTTCCATATGGTATGTCCTGGAGCCATGCAACAGGACTCGAATGTCCCGCAGAAGGAAACCTTGTGGTTTGGGGCAACCTCCAAACTCAGCGTGGGAAAACTTCCTTGGCCTCATGAGGCCCCCACTTCATGAGGGTGCCATCATGGACACATACGCCAGCCTCAGCCAACGTCTGATCCTCAGCCTGACTTCAGATGCAGGAGATTTTGATTCAGCCTCTGCAGAGTGGGCCTGCTCTGCCCTTGGCTCCAATCCTCACACTAGCTTGTGTTTTCAGACTTCCGTCCTCACAATCCTGGCCCACAAACCCTCCCTACTGGGAATTCTGGGGCCACAATGAAGCACTGTGCCTGCCTCCCAGGAGAAAAACATTGTCTATGGCGCTGCCCAGAAAACCCAAATGAGGATCAAACTGCTTGGCCCTCGGCAACACCCCAATTGCATAGGCTACCTTAAACAGTGATGCTCTGTCGCAAATAGCCTGAGCCCAGACCTTCCAACAGACACAGACACAGCTGGCTGCACACCCAGCACATTGGACCCGCCACTGCCTTAGGCCACCATCCATTCCCAACCTGGGTTTTCAGTCATCAGAACCTAGACCTTATCTCCAATCCCTGCACAGGGGGGAACCTGATGCACAAGTCAGAACCCCTCCTTCCCCATGGCAAGAAACCTTGCTGCTGGCAGTGAGTCAAACCTTCAATCTAGGAGAAAACGGCATGGCCCATGAGGCCACGCCAAAGCGTGAGGGCCGCCTTGGGCACAAACGCACATTGTGACCCTCAGCGTGAGTACCTTATTCAAGTAACGCCTCTCAGTGACTGGACCAAGACCCCGCATATGTGGCTTGCCATGCCCATAGGCACCCAGGACTAACTAGATGGTGTGTATTCCAGTTGAGGGAACCCACTGCTGTGCTCTAGAGTCCCTCTCCTGGGGGTTCCCCTGTGGCAGAAAACAGTACTCTTCATTCCCACAGAATGAACACAAACACTTGGGAGCTTGGACAATCCCCCGAGAGGAAGGCTCTTCCTCGGCCTCTGAGACAACCCCTACCCTGACCGGACACTGTAAACGCAACACCCAGAGACAAAATCCTGAGTGACTGCCTCCCACTTGCCCTACTTTGATTTCCCGAGTATCTCCCCTCAAGGACTAGAGATCAGGCCTGCCATTACATTGGCCCCTAGCTGAGCCAAGTTTGCTTTTTCAGACATCTGTCCCCACAGCCCTGGCAAACACAGCCTCTAGGCTGGGTCCTCTGGAGCCATACCACAGGACCGTGCCTGCTCTCTCCTGGGAAACTGTGTCCATTCCTTCGGCCACACACCTCCAGAATATGAGAAACCTCAAGGCCTCCGAGGACATCCCACTACTGGGAGCCTCACTGGACTCACAGGGGCATTCGGACACAAGCTGAGCAGCTACATCCATGAATGCATGCACACAGATGTCAACAGAGCTAGAAGGTTGAGCCGGACAGGCCTTTAGGCCATAGTGTCAACTCTTGCTTTGGTTTCCAGGTGTCACTCCTCAGAGGCTTTGGTTCGAAGAACAGGGTATGAGGCTTTCCTGAGGCACGGAACAGAATTCCTCTCGTCTCCACATGGGAAGTTTCCTTGTTGGAGCCGTGTCAAACACCTCATGTTGGAGAATCCTGCAGAGTCCCTGAGCCACCTCCACATTCCAAGGTCTCCCAGGCCACCATGCCACAGTAGGACTCATCTTCAGGAGAGTCCATTTCAACTCTCCCCTCTGGGTAGCTCACCCAGGAGCCCGCAGATTGAGCCTGTCTTGTCCTGACTAAAGAGTGGGAATATGAGGTGGCGTTCCCAGGCATCCATGCTTAGACACCTGCTCTCGAGTCTTTCCATATGGGGCCTCTTGGAACCATCCAATAGGACTCGACTGTCGTGCAGAAGGTAACCTTCAGTTTTGGAGCAGTTCACAAATCCCATCGTAGGCAAAACTTTCTGGCCTCATAAAGCCCCCACACCCTTCAGGAAGCGGCCATGCTGGACAAGAACTCTAGCCTGAGGCACGTCTCATAGTTGACATGACCTCAGTGCAGGAGATCTCGATTCAGCCTCTGCAGAGTGGGCCTGCCGTGCCCTCGGTCCCAAACCTCATGCTAGCTTGTGTTTTCAGACTTCCTTCCTCACACTCCTGGCAAACAAGCCCTCCGGACTATTAACTCCAGAACCAAAACCCAGTCTAGTGTCTGACCAACGGAAGAAAAACGTTTCCCTGTGGGGCTCTCCAGAAAACCCAGATGAGGATCAACCTGCTCGGGCCTCGACGGTACCCGAACTGGATAGGCTGCTCTGGGCACTCATGCTCTGCCTGACACAGCCTGAAGCCAGACGTCCAGACAGACAAGGAGACAGCTGGCCCACACCCAGCACTTCGGACACGCCATGGTCTTATGCCGTCACCTCATCCTAACCTTGGTTTTCAGATATCTGAACCTAGACATTATATCAATTCTCCACACAGCTGGGTATAGCAAGCACAAAACAGAACTCCTCCTTCCCCATGGCTGTCAAGCTTGCTCTTGGCCTGGAGTCACACCTTCAGGGTGGGAGAAACCTTCATGGCCCCTGATGCCACGCCCAAACTTGAGTGCTGTTTGGGCACAAATTCACACTGAGACCCTCAGCATGAGCCCCATGTCAAAGAAAGGCCTGTCAGGTTCTGGACCAAGAGCCCACATATGGGGCTTGCCAAGCCCCTATGCACCCAATCCTCACCACGGTTTGAATTTTCCAGTCGCCCCGCCCGTACCTGGAGCTCTGCTCTGGAATCCCTTTCTTGGAGAGACCCATGAGCCAGACAACACGACTCCACCCTTCCCACAAAATAACCCCAAACTCTTGGGAGCTGGGACAAATCCCCAGAGAGGGATACTCGTCCACAGTACCTGAGGCCACCGCTCCAATCCACGGCTATCCCGGACACAACATCCAGAGACAAAAGCCTGAAGGAACGCCTCCCACTCGCCCTTGTTTCAGAGGCCCAGGAGCTCCCTCTCGGGCTGTACATCCGGCCTGCCATACCCTAGGCGCCACTCATAAGCTGAGTTTGTGTATTCAGACTTCTGTGCCCACAGACTGGACCCACACAACATCCAGGCTAGGGCCTCTGGACCAAACAGCGAAAGATTGTGCCTGCCCTCTCCAAGGAAAGTGTGCCCAATCCATTGACCACAACCCTACAGGTTAGGGAAAAGCTCCAAGGTCCCTGGGGCCATCAATAGTATAGGCCACCCTGGACTAAGAGGGGCTCTCTGACACCAGCGGAGCAACTATCTCCACTTAGACACTCAGACAGTGTCCCCAGAGACAGAAGGTTGAAATGGACAGGCCCCCAGGCCCTAATCTGAACCTTAGCTTTGGTTTCCATGTTTCCGTTCTCAGAGGACTGTTTCCGTAGACCAGCACATGGGGCTTTTCTGAGGCACCAAACCAAACATCTCTCATCTCCACATGGGCAGCTTTCTTACTGGGATGTATCAAACACTTCAGGTAGGAGAGTTCCGCAGGGCCACTGAACAACCAGCACATTCCAAGGTCTCCATGGACCCAAACGCACATTATGACGCATCCTCAGGAGAGGCCATTTCAACTCAGCCCCCTGGGTCGCGTGTTCCAGAGGCAGCAGATCAAACATATCTTGTCGCTAAAAGCCAATGGGAATGCGAGGCATGCTGTACAGGGATCCATCCTTCGAACCCTGCTCTCCAGTCCTTCCATATGGTATGTCCTGGAGCCATGCAACAGGACTCGAATGTCCCGCAGAAGGAAACCTTGTGGTTTGGGGCAACCTCCAAACTCAGCGTGGGAAAACTTCCTTGGCCTCATGAGGCCCCCACTTCATGAGGGTGCCATCATGGACACATACGCCAGCCTCAGCCAACGTCTGATCCTCAGCCTGACTTCAGATGCAGGAGATTTTGATTCAGGCTCTGCAGAGTGGGCCTGCTCTGCCCTTGGCTCCAATCCTCACACTAGCTTGTGTTTTCAGACTTCCGTCCTCACACTCCTGGCCCACAAACCCTCCCTACTGGGAATTCTGGGGCCACAATGAAGCACTGTGCCTGCCTCCCAGGAGAAAAACATTGTCTATGGCGCTGCCCAGAAACCCCAAATGAGGATCAAACTGCTTGGCCCTCGGCAAAACCCCAATTGCATAGGCTACCTTAAACAGTGATGCTCTGTCGCAAATAGCCTGAGCCCAGACCTTCCAACAGACACAGACACAGCTGGCTGCACACCCAGCACATTGGACCCGCCACTGCCTTAGGCCACCATCCATTCCCAACCTGGGTTTTCAGTCATCAGAACCTAGACCTTATCTCCAATCCCTGCACAGGGGGGAACCTGATGCACAAGTCAGAACCCCTCCTTCCCCATGGCAAGAAACCTTGCTGCTGGCACTGAGTCAAACCTTCAATCTAGGAGAAAACGGCATGGCCCATGAGGCCACGCCAAAGCGTGAGGGCCGCCTTGGGCACAAACGCACATTGTGACCCTCAGCGTGAGTACCTTATTCAAGTAACGCCTCTCAGTGACTGGACCAAGAGCCCGCATATGTGGCTTGCCATGCCCATAGGCACCCAGGACTAACTAGATGGTGTGTATTCCAGTTGAGGGAACCCACTGCTGTGCTCTAGAGTCCCTCTCCTGGGGGTTCCCCTGTGGCAGAAAACAGTACTCTTCATTCCCACAGAATGAACACAAACACTTGGGAGCTTGGACAATCCCCCGAGAGGAAGGCTCTTCCTCGGCCTCTGAGACAACCCCTACCCTGACCGGACACTGTAAACGCAACACCCAGAGACAAAATCCTGAGTGACTGCCTCCCACTTGCCCTACTTTGATTTCCAGAAGATCTCCCCTCAAGGACTAGAGATCAGGCCTGCCATTACATTGGCCCCTAGCTGAGCCAAGTTTGCTTTTTCAGACATCTGTCCCCACAGCCCTGGCAAACACAGCCTCTAGGCTGGGTCCTCTGGAGCCATACCACAGGACCGTGCCTGCTCTCTCCTGGGAAACTGTGTCCATTCCTTCGGCCACACACCTCCAGAATATGAGAAACCTCAAGGCCTCCGAGGACATCCCATTACTGGGAGCCTCACTGGACTCACAGGGGCATTCGGACACAAGCTGAGCAGCTACATCCATGAATGCATGCACACAGATGTCAACAGAGCTAGAAGGTTGAGCCGGACAGGCCTTTAGGCCATAGTGTCAACTCTTGCTTTGGTTTCCAGGTGTCACTCCTCAGAGGCTTTGGTTCGAAGAACAGGGTATGAGGCTTTCCTGAGGCACGGAACAGAATTCCTCTCGTCTCCACATGGGAAGTTTCCTTGTTGGAGCCGTGTCAAACACCTCATGTTGGAGAATCCTGCAGAGTCCCTGAGCCACCTCCACATTCCAAGGTCTCCCAGGCCACCATGCCACAGTAGGACTCATCTTCAGGAGAGTCCATTTCAACTCTCCCCTCTGGGTAGCTCACCCAGGAGCCCGCAGATTGAGCCTGTCTTGTCCTGACTAAAGAGTGGGAATATGAGGTGGCGTTCCCAGGCATCCATGTTTAGACACCTGCTCTCGAGTCTTTCCATATGGGGCCTCTTGGAACCATCCAATAGGACTCGACTGTCGTGCAGAAGGTAACCTTCAGTTTTGGGGCAGTTCACAAATCCCATCGTAGGCAAAACTTTCTGGCCTCATAAAGCCCCCACACCCTTCAGGAAGCGGCCATGCTGGACAAGAACTCTAGCCTGAGGCACGTCTCATAGTTGACATGACCTCAGTGCAGGAGATCTCGATTCAGCCTCTGCAGAGTGGGCCTGCCGTGCCCTCGGTCCCAAACCTCATGCTAGCTTGTGTTTTCAGACTTCCTTCCTCACACTCCTGGCAAACAAGCCCTCCGGACTATTAACTCCAGAACCAAAACCCAGTCTAGTGTCTGACCAACGGAAGAAAAACGTTTCCCTGTGGGGCTCTCCAGAAAACCCAGATGAGGATCAACCTGCTCGGGCCTCGACGGTACCCGAACTGGATAGGCTGCTCTGGGCACTCATGCTCTGCCTGACACAGCCTGAAGCCAGACGTCCAGACAGACAAGGAGACAGCTGGCCGCACACCCAGCACTTCGGACACGCCATGGTCTTATGCCGTCACCTCATCCTAACCTTGGTTTTCAGATATCTGAACCTAGACATTATATCAATTCTCCACACAGCTGGGTATAGCAAGCACAAAACAGAACTCCTCCTTCCCCATGGCTGTCAAGCTTGCTCTTGGCCTGGAGTCACACCTTCAGGGTGGGAGAAACCTTCATGGCCCCTGATGCCACGCCCAAACTTGAGTGCTGCTTGGGCACAAATTCACACTGAGACCCTCAGCATGAGCCCCATGTCAAAGAAAGGCCTGTCAGGTCCTGGACCAAGAGCCCACATATGGGGCTTGCCAAGCCCCTATGCACCCAATCCTCACCACGGTTTGAATTTTCCAGTCGCCCCGCCCGTACCTGGAGCTCTGCTCTGGAATCCCTTTCTTGGAGAGACCCATGAGCCAGACAACACGACTCCACCCTTCCCACAAAATGACCCCAAACTCTTGGGAGCTGGGACAAATCCCCAGAGAGGGATACTCGTCCACAGTACCTGAGGCCACCGCTCCAATCCACGGCTATCCCGGACACAACATCCAGAGACAAAAGCCTGAAGGAACGCCTCCCACTCGCCCTTGTTTCAGAGGCCCAGGAGCTCCCTCTCGGGCTGTACATCCGGCCTGCCATACCCTAGGCGCCACTCATAAGCTGAGTTTGTGTATTCAGACTTCTGTGCCCACAGCCTGGACCCACACAACATCCAGGCTAGGGCCTCTGGACCAAACATCGAAAGATTGTGCCTGCCCTCTCCAAGGAAAGTGTGCCCAATCCATTGACCACAACCCTACAGGTTAGGGAAAAGCTCCAAGGTCCCTGAGGCCATCAATAGTATAGGCCACCCTGGACTAAGAGGGGCTCTCTGACACCAGCGGAGCAACTATCTCCACTTAGACACTCAGACAGTGTCCCCAGAGACAGAAGGTTGAAATGGACAGGCCCCCAGGCCCTAATCTGAACCTTAGCTTTGGTTTCCATGTTTCCGTTCTCAGAGGACTGTTTCTGTAGACCAGCACATGGGGCTTTTCTGAGGCACCAAACCAAACATCTCTCATCTCCACATGGGCAGCTTTCTTACTGGGATGTATCAAACACTTCAGGTAGGAGAGTTCCGCAGGGCCACTGAACAACCAGCACTTTACAAGGACTCCATGGACCCAAACGCACATTATGACGCATCCTCAGGAGAGGCCATTTCAACTCAGCCCCCTGGGTCGCGTGTTCCAGAGGCAGCAGATCAAACATATCTTGTCGCTAATAGCCAATGGGAATGCGAGGCATGCTGTACAGGGATCCATCCTTCGAACCCTGCTCTCCAGTCCTTCCATATGGTATGTCCTGGAGCCATGCAACAGGACTCGAATGTCCCACAGAAGGAAACCTTGTGGTTTGGGGCAACCTCCAAACTCAGCGTGGGAAAACTTCCTTGGCCTCATGAGGCCCCCACTTCATGAAGGTGCCATCATGGACACATACTCCAGCCTCAGCCAACGTCTGATCCTCAGCCTGACTTCAGATGCAGGAGATTTTGATTCAGCCTCTGCAGAGTGGGCCTGCTCTGCCCTTGGCTCCAATCCTCACACTAGCTTGTGTTTTCAGACTTCCGTCCTCACACTCCTGGCCCACAAACCCTCCCTACTGGGAATTCTGGGGCCACAATGAAGCACTGTGCCTGCCTCCCAGGAGAAAAACATTGTCTATGGCGCTGCCCAGAAAACCCAAATGAGGAGCAAACTGCTTGGCCCTCGGCAACACCCCAATTGCATAGGCTACCTTAAACAGTGATGCTCTGTCGCAAATAGCCTGAGCCCAGACCTTCCAACAGACACAGACACAGCTGGCTGCACACCCAGCACATTGGACCCGCCACTGCCTTAGGCCACCATCCATTCCCAACCTGGGTTTTCAGTCATCGGAACCTAGACCTTATCTCCAATCCCTGCACAGGGGGGAACCTGATGCACAAGTCAGAACCCCTTCTTCCCCATGGCAAGAAACCTTGCTGCTGGCAGTGAGTCAAACCTTCAGTGTAGGAGAAAACGGCATGGCCCATGAGGCCACGCCCAAGCGTGAGGGCCGCCTTGGGCACAAACACACATTGTGACCCTCAGTGTGAGTACCTTATTCAAGTAACGCCTCTCAGTGACTGGACCAAGAGCCCGCATATGTGGCTTGCCATGCCCATAGGCACCCAGGACTAACTAGATGGTGTGTATTCCAGTTGAGGGAACCCACTGCTGTGCTCTAGAGTCCCTCTCCTGGGGGTTCCCCTGTGGCAGAAAACAGTACTCTTCATTCCCACAGAATGAACACAAACACTTGGGAGCTTGGACAATCCCCCGAGAGGAAGGCTCTTCCTCGGCCTCTGAGACAACCCCTACCCTGACCGGACACTGTAAACGCAACACCCAGAGACAAAATCCTGAGTGACTGCCTCCCACTTGCCCTACTTTGATTTCCCGAGTATCTCCCCTCAAGGACTAGAGATCAGGCCTGCCATTACATTGGCCCCTAGCTGAGCCAAGTTTGCTTTTTCAGACATCTGTCCCCACAGCCCTGGCAAACACAGCCTCTAGGCTGGGTCCTCTGGAGCCATACCACAGGACCGTGCCTGCTCTCTCCTGGGAAACTGTGTCCATTCCTTCGGCCACACACCTCCAGAATATGAGAAACCTCAAGGCCTCCGAGGACATACCACTACTGGGAGCCTCACTGGACTCACAGCGGCATTCGGACACAAGCTGAGCAGCTACATCCATGAATGCATGCACACAGATGTCAACAGAGCTAGAAGGTTGAGCCGGACAGGCCTTTAGGCCATAGTGTCAACTCTTGCTTTGGTTTCCAGGTGTCACTCCTCAGAGGCTTTGGTTCGAAGAACAGGGTATGAGGCTTTCCTGAGGCACGGAACAGAATTCCTCTCGTCTCCACATGGGAAGTTTCCTTGTTGGAGCCGTGTCAAACACCTCATGTTGGAGAATCCTGCAGAGTCCCTGAGCCACCTCCACATTCCAAGGTCTCCCAGGCCACCATGCCACAGTAGGACTCATCTTCAGGAGAGTCCATTTCAACTCTCCCCTCTGGGTAGCTCACCCAGGAGCCCGCAGATTGAGCCTGTCTTGTCCTGACTAAAGAGTGGGAATATGAGGTGGCGTTCCCAGGCATCCATGTTTAGACACCTGCTCTCGAGTCTTTCCATATGGGGCCTCTTGGAACCATCCAATAGGACTCGACTGTCGTGCAGAAGGTAACCTTCAGTTTTGGAGCAGTTCACAAATCCCATCGTAGGCAAAACTTTCTGGCCTCATAAAGCCCCCACACCCTTCAGGAAGTGGCCATGCTGGACAAGAACTCTAGCCTGAGGCACGTCTCATAGTTGACATGACCTCAGTGCAGGAGATCTCGATTCAGCCTCTGCAGAGTGGGCCTGCCGTGCCCTCGGTCCCAAACCTCATGCTAGCTTGTGTTTTCAGACTTCCTTCCTCACACTCCTGGCAAACAAGCCCTCCGGACTATTAACTCCAGAACCAAAACCCAGTCTAGTGTCTGACCAACGGAAGAAAAACGTTTCCCTGTGGGGCTCTCCAGAAAACCCAGATGAGGATCAACCTGCTCGGGCCTCGACGGTACCCGAACTGGATAGGCTGCTCTGGGCACTCATGCTCTGCCTGACACAGCCTGAAGCCAGACGTCCAGACAGACAAGGAGACAGCTGGCCGCACACCCAGCACTTCGGACACGCCATGGTCTTATGCCGTCACCTCATCCTAACCTTGGTTTTCAGATATCTGAACCTAGACATTATATCAATTCTCCACAAAGCTGGGTATAGCAAGCACAAAACAGAACTCCTCCTTCCCCATGGCTGTCAAGCTTGCTCTTGGCCTGGAGTCACACCTTCAGGGTGGGAGAAACCTTCATGGCCCCTGATGCCACGCCCAAACTTGAGTGCTGTTTGGGCACAAATTCACACTGAGACCCTCAGCATGAGCCCCATGTCAAAGAAAGGCCTGTCAGGTCCTGGACCAAGAGCCCACATATGGGGCTTGCCAAGCCCCTATGCACCCAATCCTCACCACGGTTTGAATTTTCCAGTCGCCCCGCCCGTACCTGGAGCTCTGCTCTGGAATCCCTTTCTTGGAGAGACCCATGAGCCAGACAACACGACTCCACCCTTCCCACAAAATGACCCCAAACTCTTGGGAGCTGGGATAAATCCCCAGAGAGGGATACTCGTCCACAGTACCTGAGGCCACCGCTCCAATCCACGGCTATCCCGGACACAACATCCAGAGACAAAAGCCTGAAGGAACGCCTCCCACTCGCCCTTGTTTCAGAGGCCCAGGAGCTCCCTCTCGGGCTGTACATCCGGCCTGCCATACCCTAGGCGCCACTCATAAGCTGAGTTTGTGTATTCAGACTTCTGTGCCCACAGACTGGACCCACACAACATCCAGGCTAGGGCCTCTGGACCAAACAGCGAAAGATTGTGCCTGCCCTCTCCAAGGAAAGTGTGCCCAATCCATTGACCACAACCCTACAGGTTAGGGAAAAGCTCCAAGGTCCCTGAGGCCATCAATAGTATAGGCCACCCTGGACTAAGAGGGGCTCTCTGACACCAGCGGAGCAACTATCTCCACTTAGACACTCAGACAGTGTCCCCAGAGACAGAAGGTTGAAATGGACAGGCCCCCAGGCCCTAATCTGAACCTTAGCTTTGGTTTCCATGTTTCCGTTCTCAGAGGACTGTTTCCGTAGACCAGCACATGGGGCTTTTCTGAGGCACCAAACCAAACATCTCTCATCTCCACATGGGCAGCTTTCTTACTGGGATGTATCAAACACTTCAGGTAGGAGAGTTCCGCAGGGCCACTGAACAACCAGCACTTTACAAGGACTCCATGGACCCAAACGCACATTATGACGCATCCTCAGGAGAGGCCATTTCAACTCAGCCCCCTGGGTCGCGTGTTCCAGAGGCAGCAGATCAAACATATCTTGTCGCTAATAGCCAATGGGAATGCGAGGCATGCTGTACAGGGATCCATCCTTCGAACCCTGCTCTCCAGTCCTTCCATATGGTATGTCCTGGAGCCATGCAACAGGACTCGAATGTCCCACAGAAGGAAACCTTGTGGTTTGGGGCAACCTCCAAACTCAGCGTGGGAAAACTTCCTTGGCCTCATGAGGCCCCCACTTCATGAAGGTGCCATCATGGACACATACTCCAGCCTCAGCCAACGTCTGATCCTCAGCCTGACTTCAGATGCAGGAGATTTTGATTCAGCCTCTGCAGAGTGGGCCTGCTCTGCCCTTGGCTCCAATCCTCACACTAGCTTGTGTTTTCAGACTTACGTCCTCACACTCCTGGCCCACAAACCCTCCCTACTGGGAATTCTGGGGCCACAATGAAGCACTGTGCCTGCCTCCCAGGAGAAAAACATTGTCTATGGCGCTGCCCAGAAAACCCAAATGAGGATCAAACTGCTTGGCCCTCGGCAACACCCCAATTGCATAGGCTACCTTAAACAGTGATGCTCTGTTGCAAATAGCCTGAGCCCAGACCTTCCAACAGACACAGACACAGCTGGCTGCACACCCAGCATATTGGACCCGCCACTGCCTTAGGCCACCATCCATTCCCAACCTGGGTTTTCAGTCATCGGAACCTAGACCTTATCTCCAATCCCTGCACAGGGGGGAACCTGATGCACAAGTCAGAACCCCTTCTTCCCCATGGCAAGAAACCTTGCTGCTGGCACTGAGTCAAACCTTCAATCTAGGAGAAAACGGCATGGCCCATGAGGCCACGCCAAAGCGTGAGGGCCGCCTTGGGCACAAACGCACATTGTGACCCTCAGCGTGAGTACCTTATTCAAGTAACGCCTCTCAGTGACTGGACCAAGAGCCCGCATATGTGGCTTGCCATGCCCATAGGCACCCAGGACTAACTAGATGGTGTGTATTCCAGTTGAGGGAACCCACTGCTGTGCTCTAGAGTCCCTCTCCTGGGGGTTCCCCTGTGGCAGAAAACAGTACTCTTCATTCCCACAGAATGAACACAAACACTTGGGAGCTTGGACAATCCCCCGAGAGGAAGGCTCTTCCTCGGCCTCTGAGACAACCCCTACCCTGACCGGACACTGTAAACGCAACACCCAGAGACAAAATCCTGAGTGACTGCCTCCCACTTGCCCTACTTTGATTTCCAGAGGATCTCCCCTCAAGGACTAGAGATCAGGCCTGCCATTACATTGGCCCCTAGCTGAGCCAAGTTTGCTTTTTCAGACATCTGTCCCCACAGCCCTGGCAAACACAGCCTCTAGGCTGGGTCCTCTGGAGCCATACCACAGGACCGTGCCTGCTCTCTCCTGTGAAACTGTGTCCATTCCTTTGGCCACACACCTCCAGAATATGAGAAACCTCAAGGCCTCCGAGGACATACCACTACTGGGAGCCTCACTGGACTCACAGGGGCATTCGGACACAAGCTGAGCAGCTACATCCATGAATGCATGCACACAGATGTCAACAGAGATAGAAGGTTGAGCCGGACAGGCCTTTAGGCCATAGTGTCAACTCTTGCTTTGGTTTCCAGGTGTCACTCCTCAGAGGCTTTGGTTCGAAGAACAGGGTATGAGGCTTTCCTGAGGCACGGAACAGAATTCCTCTCGTCTCCACATGGGAAGTTTCCTTCTTGGAGCCGTGTCAAACACCTCATGTTGGAGAATCCTGCAGAGTCCCTGAGCCACCTCCACATTCCAAGGTCTCCCAGGCCACCATGCCACAGTAGGACTCATCTTCAGGAGAGTCCATTTCAACTCTCCCCTCTGGGTAGCTCACCCAGGAGCCCGCAGATTGAGCCTGCCTTGTCCTGACTAAAGAGTGGGAATATGAGGTGGCGTTCCCAGGCATCCATCCTTAGACACCTGCTCTCGAGTCTTTCCATATGGGGCCTCTTGGAACCATCCAATAGGACTCGACTGTCGTGCAGAAGGTAACCTTCAGTTTTGGAGCAGTTCACAAATCCCATCGTAGGCAAAACTTTCTGGCCTCATGAAGCCCCCACACCCTTCAGGAAGAGGCCATGCTGGACAAGAACTCTAGCCTGAGGCACGTCTCATAGTTGACATGACCTCAGTGCAGGAGATCTCGATTCAGCCTCCGCAGAGTGGGCCTGCCGTGCCCTCGGTCCCAAACCTCACGCTAGCTTGTGTTTTCAGACTTCCTTCCTCACACTCCTGGCAAACAAGCCCTCCGGACTATTAACTCCAGAACCAAAACCCAGCCTAGTGTCTGACCAACGGAAGAAAAACGTTTCCCTGTGGGGCTCTCCAGAAAACCCAGATGAGGATCAACCTGCTCGGGCCTCGACGGTACCCGAACTGGATAGGCTGCTCTGGGCACTCATGCTCTGCCTGACACAGCCTGAAGCCAGATGTCCAGACAGACAAGGAGACAGCTGGCCGCACACCCAGCACTTCGGACACGCCATGGTCTTATGCCGTCACCTCATCCTAACCTTGGTTTTCAGATATCTGAACCTAGACATTATATCAATTCTCCACACAGCTGGGTATAGCAAGCACAAAACAGAACTCCTCCTTCCCCATGGCTGTCAAGCTTGCTCTTGGCCTGGAGTCACACCTTCAGGGTGGGAGAAACCTTCATGGCCCCTGATGCCACGCCCAAACTTGAGTGCTGCTTGGGCACAAATTCACACTGTGACCCTCAGCATGAGCCCCATGTCAAAGAAAGGCCTGTCAGGGCCTGGACCAAGAGCCCACATATGGGGCTTGCCAAGCCCCTATGCACCCAATCCTCACCACGGTTTGAATTTTCCAGTCGCCCCGCCCGTACCTGGAGCTCTGCTCTGGAATCCCTTTCTTGGAGAGACCCATGAGCCAGACAACACGACTCCACCCTTCCCACAAAATCACCCCAAACTCTTGGCAGCTGGGACAAATCCCCAGAGAGGGATACTCGTCCACAGTACCTGAGGCCACCGCTCCAATCCACGGCTATCCCGGACACAACATCCAGAGACAAAAGCCTGAAGGAACGCCTCCCACTCGCCCTTGTTTCAGAGGCCCAGGAGCTCCCTCTCGGGCTGTACATCCGGCCTGCCATACCCTAGGCGCCACTCATAAGCTGAGTTTGTGTATTCAGACTTCTGTGCCCACAGACTGGACCCACACAACATCCAGGCTAGGGCCTCTGGACCAAACAGCGAAAGATTGTGCCTGCCCTCTCCAAGGAAAGTGTGCCCAATCCATTGACCACAACCCTACAGGTTAGGGGAAAGCTCCAAGGTCCCTGAGGCCATCAATAGTATAGGCCACCCTGGACTAAGAGGGGCTCTCTGACACAGGCGGAGCAACTATCTCCAATTAGACTCTCAGACAGTGTCCCCAGAGACAGAAGGTTGAAATGGACAGGCCCCCAGGCCCTAATCTGAACCTTAGCTTTGGTTTCCATGTTTCCGTTCTCAGAGGACTGTTTCCGTAGACCAGCACATGGGGCTTTTCTGAGGCACCAAACCAAACCTCTCTCATCTCCACATGGGCAGCTTTCTTACTGGGATGTATCAAACACTTCAGGTAGGAGAGTTCCGCAGGGCCACTGAACAACCAGCACATTCCAAGGTCTCCATGGACCCAAACGCACATTATGACGCATCCTCAGGAGAGGCCATTTCAACTCAGCCCCCTGGGTCGCGTGTTCCAGAGGCAGCAGATCAAACATATCTTGTCGCTAAAAGCCAATGGGAATGCGAGGCATGCTGTACAGGGATCCATCCTTCGAACCCTGCTCTCCAGTCCTTCGATATGGTATGTCCTGGAGCCATGCAACAGGACTCGAATGTCCCGCAGAAGGAAACCTTGTGGTTTGGGGCAACCTCCAAACTCAGCGTGGGAAAACTTCCTTGGCCTCATGAGGCCCCCACTTCATGAGGGTGCCATCATGGACACATACGCCAGCCTCAGCCAACGTCTGATCCTCAGCCTGACTTCAGATGCAGGAGATTTTGATTCAGCCTCTGCAGAGTGGGCCTGCTCTGCCCTTGGCTCCAATCCTCACACTAGCTTGTGTTTTCAGACTTCCGTCCTCACACTCCTGGCCCACAAACCCTCCCTACTGGGAATTCTGGGGCCACAATGAAGCACTGTGCCTGCCTCCCAGGAGAAAAACATTGTCTATGGCGCTGCCCAGAAACCCCAAATGAGGATCAAACTGCTTGGCCCTCGGCAAAACCCCAATTGCATAGGCTACCTTAAACAGTGATGCTCTGTCGCAAATAGCCTGAGCCCAGACCTTCCAACAGACACAGACACAGCTGGCTGCACACCCAGCACATTGGACCCGCCACTGCCTTAGGCCACCATCCATTCCCAACCTGGGTTTTCAGTCATCAGAACCTAGACCTTATCTCCAATCCCTGCACAGGGGGGAACCTGATGCACAAGTCAGAACCCCTCCTTCCCCATGGCAAGAAGCCTTGCTGCTGGCACTGAGTCAAACCTTCAATCTAGGAGAAAACGGCATGGCCCATGAGGCCACGCCAAAGCGTGAGGGCCGCCTTGGGCACAAACGCACATTGTGACCCTCAGCGTGAGTACCTTATTCAAGTAACGCCTCTCAGTGACTGGACCAAGAGCCCGCATATGTGGCTTGCCATGCCCATAGGCACCCAGGACTAACTAGATGGTGTGTATTCCAGTTGAGGGAACCCACTGCTGTGCTCTAGAGTCCCTCTCCTGGGGGTTCCCCTGTGGCAGAAAACAGTACTCTTCATTCCCACAGAATGAACACAAACACTTGGGAGCTTGGACAATCCCCCGAGAGGAAGGCTCTTCCTCGGCCTCTGAGACAACCCCTACCCTGACCGGACACTGTAAACGCAACACCCAGAGACAAAATCCTGAGTGACTGCCTCCCACTTGCCCTACTTTGATTTCCAGAAGATCTCCCCTCAAGGACTAGAGATCAGGCCTGCCATTACATTGGCCCCTAGCTGAGCCAAGTTTGCTTTTTCAGACATCTGTCCCCACAGCCCTGGCAAACACAGCCTCTAGGCTGGGTCCTCTGGAGCCATACCACAGGACCGTGCCTGCTCTCTCCTGGGAAACTGTGTCCATTCCTTCGGCCACACACCTCCAGAATATGAGAAACCTCAAGGCCTCCGAGGACATCCCACTACTGGGAGCCTCACTGGACTCACAGCGGCATTCGGACACAAGCTGAGCAGCTACATCCATGAATGCATGCACACAGATGTCAACAGAGCTAGAAGGTTGAGCCGGACAGGCCTTTAGGCCATAGTGTCAACTCTTGCTTTGGTTTCCAGGTGTCACTCCTCAGAGGCTTTGGTTCGAAGAACAGGGTATGAGGCTTTCCTGAGGCACGGAACAGAATTCCTCTCGTCTCCACATGGGAAGTTTCCTTGTTGGAGCCGTGTCAAACACCTCATGTTGGAGAATCCTGCAGAGTCCCTGAGCCACCTCCACATTCCAAGGTCTCCCAGGCCACCATGCCACAGTAGGACTCATCTTCAGGAGAGTCCATTTCAACTCTCCCCTCTGGGTAGCTCACCCAGGAGCCCGCAGATTGAGCCTGTCTTGTCCTGACTAAAGAGTGGGAATATGAGGTGGCGTTCCCAGGCATCCATGTTTAGACACCTGCTCTCGAGTCTTTCCATATGGGGCCTCTTGGAACCATCCAATAGGACTCGACTGTCGTGCAGAAGGTAATCTTCAGTTTTGGGGCAGTTCACAAATCCCATCGTAGGCAAAACTTTCTGGCCTCATAAAGCCCCCACACCCTTCAGGAAGCGGCCATGCTGGACAAGAACTCTAGCCTGAGGCACGTCTCATAGTTGACATGACCTCAGTGCAGGAGATCTCGATTCACCCTCTGCAGAGTGGGCCTGCCGTGCCCTCGGTCCCAAACCTCATGCTAGCTTGTGTTTTCAGACTTCCTTCCTCACACTCCTGGCAAACAAGCCCTCCGGACTATTAACTCCAGAACCAAAACCCAGTCTAGTGTCTGACCAACGGAAGAAAAAGGTTTCCCTGTGGGGCTCTCCAGAAAACCCAGATGAGGATCAACCTGCTCGGGCCTCGACGGTACCCGAACTGGATAGGCTGCTCTGGGCACTCATGCTCTGCCTGACACAGCCTGAAGCCAGATGTCCAGACAGACAAGGAGACAGCTGGCCGCACACCCAGCACTTCGGACACGCCATGGTCTTATGCCGTCACCTCATCCTAACCTTGGTTTTCAGATATCTGAACCTAGACATTATATCAATTCTCCACACAGCTGGGTATAGCAAGCACAAAACAGAACTCCTCCTTCCCCATGGCTGTCAAGCTTGCTCTTGGCCTGGAGTCACACCTTCAGGGTGGGAGAAACCTTCATGGCCCCTGATGCCACGCCCAAACTTGAGTGCTGCTTGGGCACAAATTCACACTGAGACCCTCAGCATGAGCCCCATGTCAAAGAAAGGCCTGTCAGGGCCTGGACCAAGAGCCCACATATGGGGCTTGCCAAGCCCCTATGCACCCAATCCTCACCACGGTTTGAATTTTCCAGTCGCCCCGCCCGTACCTGGAGCTCTGCTCTGGAATCCCTTTCTTGGAGAGACCCATGAGCCAGACAACACGACTCCACCCTTCCCACAAAATGACCCCAAACTCTTGGGAGCTGGGACAAATCCCCAGAGAGGGATACTCGTCCACAGTACCTGAGGCCACCGCTCCAATCCACGGCTATCCCGGACACAACATCCAGAGACAAAAGCCTGAAGGAACGCCTCCCACTCGCCCTTGTTTCAGAGGCCCAGGAGCTCCCTCTCGGGCTGTACATCCGGCCTGCCATACCCTAGGCGCCACTCATAAGCTGAGTTTGTGTATTCAGACTTCTGTGCCCACAGACTGGACCCACACAACATCCAGGCTAGGGCCTCTGGACCAAACAGCGAAAGATTGTGCCTGCCCTCTCCAAGGAAAGTGTGCCCAATCCATTGACCACAACCCTACAGGTTAGGGAAAAGCTCCAAGGTCCCTGAGGCCATCAATAGTATAGGCCACCCTGGACTAAGAGGGGCTCTCTGACACCAGCGGAGCAACTATCTCCACTTAGACACTCAGACAGTGTCCCCAGAGACAGAAGGTTGAAATGGACAGGCCCCCAGGCCCTAATCTGAACCTTAGCTTTGGTTTCCATGTTTCCGTTCTCAGAGGACTGTTTCCGTAGACCAGCACATGGGGCTTTTCTGAGGCACCAAACCAAACATCTCTCATCTCCACATGGGCAGCTTTCTTACTGGGATGTATCAAACACTTCAGGTAGGAGAGTTCCGCAGGGCCACTGAACAACCAGCACTTTACAAGGACTCCATGGACCCAAACGCACATTATGACGCATCCTCAGGAGAGGCCATTTCAACTCAGCCCCCTGGGTCGCGTGTTCCAGAGGCAGCAGATCAAACATATCTTGTCGCTAATAGCCAATGGGAATGCGAGGCATGCTGTACAGGGATCCATCCTTCGAACCCTGCTCTCCAGTCCTTCCATATGGTATGTCCTGGAGCCATGCAACAGGACTCGAATGTCCCACAGAAGGAAACCTTGTGGTTTGGGGCAACCTCCAAACTCAGCGTGGGAAAACTTCCTTGGCCTCATGAGGCCCCCACTTCATGAAGGTGCCATCATGGACACATACTCCAGCCTCAGCCAACGTCTGATCCTCAGCCTGACTTCAGATGCAGGAGATTTTGATTCAGCCTCTGCAGAGTGGGCCTGCTCTGCCCTTGGCTCCAATCCTCACACTAGCTTGTGTTTTCAGACTTCCGTCCTCACACTCCTGGCCCACAAACCCTCCCTACTGGGAATTCTGGGGCCACAATGAAGCACTGTGCCTGCCTCCCAGGAGAAAAACATTGTCTATGGCGCTGCCCAGAAAACCCAAATGAGGATCAAACTGCTTGGCCCTCGGCAACACCCCAATTGCATAGGCTACCTTAAACAGTGATGCTCTGTCGCAAATAGCCTGAGCCCAGACCTTCCAACAGACACAGACACAGCTGGCTGCACACCCAGCACATTGGACCCGCCACTGCCTTAGGCCACCATCCATTCCCAACCTGGGTTTTCAGTCATCGGAACCTAGACCTTATCTCCAATCCCTGCACAGGGGGGAACCTGATGCACAAGTCAGAACCCCTTCTTCCCCATGGCAAGAAACCTTGCTGCTGGCAGTGAGTCAAACCTTCAGTGTAGGAGAAAACGGCATGGCCCATGAGGCCACGCCCAAGCGTGAGGGCCGCCTTGGGCACAAACACACATTGTGACCCTCAGTGTGAGTACCTTATTCAAGTAACGCCTCTCAGTGACTGGACCAAAAGCCCGCATATGTGGCTTGCCATGCCCATAGGCACCCAGGACTAACTAGATGGTGTGTATTCCAGTTGAGGGAACCCACTGCTGTGCTCTAGAGTCCCTCTCCTGGGGGTTCCCCTGTGGCAGAAAACAGTACTCTTCATTCCCACAGAATGAACACAAACACTTGGGAGCTTGGACAATCCCCCGAGAGGAAGGCTCTTCCTCGGCCTCTGAGACAACCCCTACCCTGACCGGACACTATAAACGCAACACCCAGAGACAAAAACCTGAGTGACTGCCTCCCACTTGCCCTACTTTGATTTCCCGAGTATCTCCCCTCAAGGACTAGAGATCAGGCCTGCCATTACATTGGCCCCTAGCTGAGCCAAGTTTGCTTTTTCAGACATCTGTCCCCACAGCCCTGGCAAACACAGCCTCTAGGCTGGGTCCTCTGGAGCCATACCACAGGACCGTGCCTGCTCTCTCCTGGGAAACTGTGTCCATTCCTTTGGCCACACACCTCCAGAATATGAGAAACCTCAAGGCCTCCGAGGACATCCCACTACTGGGAGCCTCACTGGACTCACAGCGGCATTCGGACACAAGCTGAGCAGCTACATCCATGAATGCATGCACACAGATGTCAACAGAGATAGAAGGTTGAGCCGGACAGGCCTTTAGGCCGTAGTCTCAACTCTTGCTTTGGTTTCCAGGTGTCACTCCTCAGAGGCTTTGGTTCGAAGAACAGGGTATGAGGCTTTCCTGAGGCACGGAACAGAATTCCTCTCGTCTCCACATGGGAAGTTTCCTTGTTGGAGCCGTGTCAAACACCTCATGTTGGAGAATCCTGCAGATTCCCTGAGCCACCTCCACATTCCAAGGTCTCCCAGGCCACCATGCCACAGTAGGACTCATCTTCAGGAGAGTCCATTTCAACTCTCCCCTCTGGGTAGCTCACCCAGGAGCCCGCAGATTGAGCCTGCCTTGTCCTGACTAAAGAGTGGGAATATGAGGTGGCGTTCCCAGGCATCCATGCTTAGACACCTGCTCTCGAGTCTTTCCATATGGGGCCTCTTGGAACCATCCAATAGGACTCGACTGTCGTGTAGAAGGTAACCTTCAGTTTTGGAGCAGTTCACAAATCCCATCGTAGGCAAAACTTTCTGGCCTCATGAAGCCCCCACACCCTTCAGGAAGAGGCCATGCTGGACAAGAACTCTAGCCTGAGGCACGTCTCATAGTTGACATGACCTCAGTGCAGGAGATCTCTATTCAGCCTCTGCAGAGTGGGCCTGCCGTGCCCTCGGTCCCAAACCTCACTCTAGCTTGTGTTTTCAGACTTCCTTCCTCACACTCCTGGCAAACAAGCCCTCCGGACTATTAACTCCAGAACCAAAACCCAGCCTAGTGTCTGACCAACGGAAGAAAAATGTTTCCCTGTGGGGCTCTCCAGAAACCCAGATTAGGATCAACCTGCTCGGGCCTCGACGGTACCCGAACTGGATAGGCTGCTCTGGGCACTCATGCTCTGCCTGACACAGCCTGAAGCCAGATGTCCAGACAGACAAGGAGACAGCTGGCCGCACACCCAGCACTTCGGACACGCCATGGTCTTATGCCGTCACCTCATCCTAACCTTGGTTTTCAGATATCTGAACCTAGACATTATATCAATTCTCCACACAGCTGGGTATAGCAAGCACAAAACAGAACTCCTCCTTCCCCATGGCTGTCAAGCTTGCTCTTGGCCTGGAGTCACACCTTCAGGGTGGGAGAAACCTTCATGGCCCCTGATGCCACGCCCAAACTTGAGTGCTGCTTGGGCACAAATTCACACTGTGACCCTCAGCATGAGCCCCATGTCAAAGAAAGGCCTGTCAGGGCCTGGACCAAGAGCCCACATATGGGGCTTGCCAAGCCCCTATGCACCCAATCCTCACCACGGTTTGAATTTTCCAGTCGCCCCGCCCGTACCTGGAGCTCTGCTCTGGAATCCCTTTCTTGGAGAGACCCATGAGCCAGACAACACGACTCCACCCTTCCCACAAAATCACCCCAAACTCTTGGGAGCTGGGACAAATCCCCAGAGAGGGATACTCGTCCACAGTACCTTAGGCCACCGCTCCAATCCACGGCTATCCCGGACACAACATCCAGAGACAAAAGCCTGAAGGAACGCCTCCCACTCGCCCTTGTTTCAGAGGCCCAGGAGCTCCCTCTCGGGCTGTACATCCGGCCTGCCATACCCTAGGCGCCACTCATAAGCTGAGTTTTTGTATTCAGACTTCTGTGCCCACAGCCTGGACCCACACAACATCCAGGCTAGGGCCTCTGGAAGAAACAGCAAGAGATTGTGCCTGCCCTCTCCAAGGAAAGTGTGCCCAATCCATTGACCACAACCCTACAGGTTAGGGAAAAGCTCCAAGGTCCCTGAGGCCATCAATAGTATAGGCCACCCTGGACTAAGAGGGGCTCTCTGACACCAGCGGAGCAACTATCTCCACTTAGACTCTCAGACAGTGTCCCCAGAGACAGAAGGTTGAAATGGACAGGCCCCCAGGCCCTAATCTGAACCTTAGCTTTGGTTTCCATGTTTCCGTTCTCAGAGGACTGTTTTCGTAGACCAGCACATGGGGCTTTTCTGAGGCACCAAACCAAACCTCTCTCATCTCCACATGGGCAGCTTTCTTACTGGGATGTATCAAACACTTCAGGTAGGAGAGTTCCGCAGGGCCACTGAACAACCAGCACTTTACAAGGACTCCATGGACCCAAACGCACATTATGACGCATCCTCAGGAGAGGCCATTTCAACTCAGCCCCCTGGGTCGCGTGTTCCAGAGGCAGCAGATCAAACATATCTTGTCGCTAATAGCCAATGGGAATGCGAGGCATGCTGTACAGGGATCCATCCTTCGAACCCTGCTCTCCAGTCCTTCCATATGGTATGTCCTGGAGCCATGCAACAGGACTCGAATGTCCCACAGAAGGAAACCTTGTGGTTTGGGGCAACCTCCAAACTCAGCGTGGGAAAACTTCCTTGGCCTCATGAGGCCCCCACTTCATGAAGGTGCCATCATGGACACATACTCCAGCCTCAGCCAACGTCTGATCCTCAGCCTGACATCAGATGCAGGAGATTTTGATTCAGCCTCTGCAGAGTGGGCCTGCTCTGCCCTTGGCTCCAATCCTCACACTAGCTTGTGTTTTCAGACTTCCGTCCTCACACTCCTGGCCCACAAACCCTCCCTACTGGGAATTCTGGGGCCACAATGAAGCACTGTGCCTGCCTCCCAGGAGAAAAACATTGTCTATGGCGCTGCCCAGAAACCCCAAATGAGGATCAAACTGCTTGGCCCTCGGCAACACCCCAATTGCATAGGCTACCTTAAACCGTGATGCTCTGTCGCAAATAGCCTGAGCCCAGACCTTCCAACAGACACAGACACAGCTGGCTGCACACCCAGCACATTGGACTCGCCACTGCCTTAGGCCACCATCCATTCCCAACCTGGGTTTTCAGTCATCGGAACCTAGAACTTATCTCCAATCCCTGCACAGGGGGAACCTGATGCACAAGTCAGAACCCCTTCTTCCCCATGGCAAGAAACCTTGCTGCTGGCAGTGAGTCAAACCTTCGGTGTAGGAGAAAACGGCATGGCCCATGAGGCCACGCCCAAGCGTGAGGGCCGCCTTGGGCACAAACACACATTGTGACCCTCAGTGTGAGTACCTTATTCAAGTAACGCCTCTCAGTGACTGGACCAAGACCTCGCATATGTGGCTTGCCATGCCCATAGGCACCCAGGACTAACTAGATGGTGTGTATTCCAGTTGAGGGAACCCACTGCTGTGCTCTAGAGTCCCTCTCCTGGGGGTTCCCCTGTGGCAGAAAACAGTACTCTTCATTCCCACAGAATGAACACAAACACTTGGGAGCTTGGACAATCCCCCGAGAGGAAGGCTCTTCCTCGGCCTCTGAGACAACCCCTACCCTGACCGGACACTGTAAACGCAACACCCAGAGACAAAATCCTGAGTGACTGCCTCCCACTTGCCCTACTTTGATTTCCAGAAGATCTCCCCTCAAGGACTAGAGATCAGGCCTGCCATTACATTGGCCCCTAGCTGAGCCAAGTTTGCTTTTTCAGACATCTGTCCCCACAGCCCTGGCAAACACAGCCTCTAGGCTGGGTCCTCTGGAGCCATACCACAGGACCGTGCCTGCTCTCTCCTGGGAAACTGTGTCCATTCCTTTGGCCACACACCTCCAGAATATGAGAAACCTCAAGGCCTCCGAGGACATCCCACTACTGGGAGCCTCACTGGACTCACAGGGGCATTCGGACACAAGCTGAGCAGCTACATCCATGAATGCATGCACACAGATGTCAACAGAGATAGAAGGTTGAGCCGGACAGGCTTTTAGGCCGTAGTCTCAACTCTTGCTTTGGTTTCCAGGTGTCACTCCTCAGAGGCTTTGGTTCGAAGAACAGGGTATGAGGCTTTCCTGAGGCACGGAACAGAATTCCTCTCGTCTCCACATGGGAAGTTTCCTTGTTGGAGCCGTGTCAAACACCTCATGTTGGAGAATCCTGCAGATTCCCTGAGCCACCTCCACATTCCAAGGTCCCCCAGGCCACCATGCCACAGTAGGACTCATCTTCAGGAGAGTCCATTTCAACTCTCCCCTCTGGGTAGCTCACCCAGGAGCCCGCAGATTGAGCCTGCCTTGTCCTGACTAAAGAGTGGCAATATGAGGTGGCGTTCCCAGGCATCCATGCTTAGACACCTGCTCTCGAGTCTTTCCATATGGGGCCTCTTGGAACCATCCAATAGGACTCGACTGTCGTGCAGAAGGTAACCTTCAGTTTTGGAGCAGTTCACAAATCCCATCGTAGGCAAAACTTTCTGGCCTCATGAAGCCCCCACACCCTTCAGGTAGAGGCCATGCTGGACAAGAACTCTAGCCTGAGGCACGTCTCATAGTTGACATGACCTCAGTGCAGGAGATCTCGATTCAGCCTCTGCAGAGTGGGCCTGCCGTGCCCTCGGTCCCAAACCTCACGCTAGCTTGTGTTTTCAGACTTCCTTCCTCACACTCCTGGCAAACAAGCCCTCCGGACTATTAACTCCAGAACCAAAACCCAGCCTAGTGTCTGACCAACGGAAGAAAAACGTTTCCCTGTGGGGCTCTCCAGAAAACCCAGATTAGAATCAACCTGCTCGGGCCTCGACGGTACCCGAACTGGATAGGCTGCTCTGGGCACTCATGCTCTGCCTGACACAGCCTGAAGCCAGATGTCCAGACAGACAAGGAGACAGCTGGCCGCACACCCAGCACTTCGGACACGCCATGGTCTTATGCCGTCACCTCATCCTAACCTTGGTTTTCAGATATCTGAACCTAGACATTATATCAATTCTCCACACAGCTGGGTATAGCAAGCACAAAACAGAACTCCTCCTTCCCCATGGCTGTCAAGCTTGCTCTTGGCCTGGAGTCACACCTTCAGGGTGGGAGAAACCTTCATGGCCCCTGATGCCACGCCCAAACTTGAGTGCTGCTTGGGCACAAATTCACACTGTGACCCTCAGCATGAGCCCCATGTCAAAGAAAGGCCTGTCAGGGCCTGGACCAAGAGCCCACATATGGGGCTTGCCAAGCCCCTATGCACCCAATCCTCACCACGGTTTGAATTTTCCAGTCGCCCCGCCCGTACCTGGAGCTCTGCTCTGGAATCCCTTTCTTGGAGAGACCCATGAGCCAGACAACACGACTCCACCCTTCCCACAAAATCACCCCAAACTCTTGGGAGCTGGGACAAATCCCCAAAGAGGGATACTCGTTCACAGTACCTGAGGCCACCGCTCCAATCCACGGCTATCCCGGACACAACATCCAGAGACAAAAGCCTGAAGGAACGCCTCCCACTCGCCCTTGTTTCAGAGGCCCAGGAGCTCCCTCTCGGGCTGTACATCCGGCCTGCCATACCCTAGGCGCCACTCATAAGCTGAGTTTGTGTATTCAGACTTCTGTGCCCACAGCCTGGACCCACACAACATCCAGGCTAGGGCCTCTGGTAGAAACAGCAAGAGATTGTGCCTGCCCTCTCCAAGGAAAGTGTGCCCAATCCATTGACCACAACCCTACAGGTTAGGGAAAAGCTCCAAGGTCCCTGAGGCCATCAATAGTATAGGCCACCCTGGACTAAGAGGGGCTCTCTGACACCAGCGGAGCAACTATCTCCACTTAGACTCTCAGACAGTGTCCCCAGAGACAGAAGGTTGAAATGGACAGGCCCCCAGGCCCTAATCTGAACCTTAGCTTTGGTTTCCATGTTTCCGTTCTCAGAGGACTGTTTTCGTAGACCAGCACATGGGGCTTTTCTGAGGCACCAAACCAAACCTCTCTCATCTCCACATGGGCAGCTTTCTTACTGGGATGTATCAAACACTTCAGGTAGGAGAGTTCCGCAGGGCCACTGAACAACCAGCACTTTACAAGGACTCCATGGACCCAAACGCACATTATGACGCATCCTCAGGAGAGGCCATTTCAACTCAGCCCCCTGGGTCGCGTGTTCCAGAGGCAGCAGATCAAACATATCTTGTCGCTAATAGCCAATGGGAATGCGAGGCATGCTGTACAGGGATCCATCCTTCGAACCCTGCTCTCCAGTCCTTCCATATGGTATGTCCTGGAGCCATGCAACAGGACTCGAATGTCCCACAGAAGGAAACCTTGTGGTTTGGGGCAACCTCCAAACTCAGCGTGGGAAAACTTCCTTGGCCTCATGAGGCCCCCACTTCATGAAGGTGCCATCATGGACACATACTCCAGCCTCAGCCAACGTCTGATCCTCAGCCTGACTTCAGATGCAGGAGATTTTGATTCAGCCTCTGCAGAGTGGGCCTGCTCTGCCCTTGGCTCCAATCCTCACACTAGCTTGTGTTTTCAGACTTCCGTCCTCACACTCCTGGCCCACAAACCCTCCCTACTGGGAATTCTGGGGCCACAATGAAGCACTGTGCCTGCCTCCCAGGAGAAAAACATTGTCTATGGCGCTGCCCAGAAACCCCAAATGAGGATCAAACTGCTTGGCCCTCGGCAACACCCCAATTGCATAGGCTACCTTAAACCGTGATGCTCTGTCGCAAATAGCCTGAGCCCAGACCTTCCAACAGACACAGACACAGCTGGCTGCACACCCAGCACATTGGACCCGCCACTGCCTTAGGCCACCATCCATTCCCAACCTGGGTTTTCAGTCATCGGAACCTAGACCTTATCTCCAATCCCTGCACAGGGGGGAACCTGATGCACAAGTCAGAACCCCTTCTTCCCCATGGCAAGAAACCTTGCTGCTGGCAGTGAGTCAAACCTTCAGTGTAGGAGAAAACGGCATGGCCCATGAGGCCACGCCCAAGCGTGAGGGCCGCCTTGGGCACAAACACACATTGTGACCCTCAGTGTGAGTACCTTATTCAAGTAACGCCTCTCAGTGACTGGACCAAGAGCTCGCATATGTGGCTTGCCATGCCCATAGGCACCCAGGACTAACTAGATGGTGTGTATTCCAGTTGAGGGAACCCACTGCTGTGCTCTAGAGTCCCTCTCCTGGGGGTTCCCCTGTGGCAGAAAACAGTACTCTTCATTCCCACAGAATGAACACAAACACTTGGGAGCTTGGACAATCCCACGAGAGGAAGGCTCTTCCTCGGCCTCTGAGACAACCCCTACCCTGACCGGACACTGTAAACGCAACACCCAGAGACAAAATCCTGAGTGACTGCCTCCCACTTGCCCTACTTTGATTTCCAGAAGATCTCCCCTCAAGGACTAGAGATCAGGCCTGCCATTACATTGGCCCCTAGCTGAGCCAAGTTTGCTTTTTCAGACATCTGTCCCCACAGCCCTGGCAAACACAGCCTCTAGGCTGGGTCCTCTGGAGCCATACCACAGGACCGTGCCTGCTCTCTCCTGGGAAACTGTGTCCATTCCTTTGGCCACACACCTCCAGAATATGAGAAACCTCAAGGCCTCCGAGGACATCCCACTACTGGGAGCCTCACTGGACTCACAGGGGCATTCGGACACAAGCTGAGCAGCTACATCCATGAATGCATGCACACAGATGTCAACAGAGATAGAAGGTTGAGCCGGACAGGCTTTTAGGCCGTAGTCTCAACTCTTGCTTTGGTTTCCAGGTGTCACTCCTCAGAGGCTTTGGTTCGAAGAACAGGGTATGAGGCTTTCCTGAGGCACGGAACAGAATTCCTCTCGTCTCCACATGGGAAGTTTCCTTGTTGGAGCCGTGTCAAACACCTCATGTTGGAGAATCCTGCAGATTCCCTGAGCCACCTCCACATTCCAAGGTCCCCCAGGCCACCATGCCACAGTAGGACTCATCTTCAGGAGAGTCCATTTCAACTCTCCCCTCTGGGTAGCTCACCCAGGAGCCCGCAGATTGAGCCTGCCTTGTCCTGACTAAAGAGTGGCAATATGAGGTGGCGTTCCCAGGCATCCATGCTTAGACACCTGCTCTCGAGTCTTTCCATATGGGGCCTCTTGGAACCATCCAATAGGACTCGACTGTCGTGCAGAAGGTAACCTTCAGTTTTGGAGCAGTTCACAAATCCCATCGTAGGCAAAACTTTCTGGCCTCATGAAGCCCCCACACCCTTCAGGTAGAGGCCATGCTGGACAAGAACTCTAGCCTGAGGCACGTCTCATAGTTGACATGACCTCAGTGCAGGAGATCTCGATTCAGCCTCTGCAGAGTGGGCCTGCCGTGCCCTCGGTCCCAAACCTCACGCTAGCTTGTGTTTTCAGACTTCCTTCCTCACACTCCTGGCAAACAAGCCCTCCGGACTATTAACTCCAGAACCAAAACCCAGCCTAGTGTCTGACCAACGGAAGAAAAACGTTTCCCTGTGGGGCTCTCCAGAAAACCCAGATTAGAATCAACCTGCTCGGGCCTCGACGGTACCCGAACTGGATAGGCTGCTCTGGGCACTCATGCTCTGCCTGACACAGCCTGAAGCCAGATGTCCAGACAGACAAGGAGACAGCTGGCCGCACACCCAGCACTTCGGACACGCCATGGTCTTATGCCGTCACCTCATCCTAACCTTGGTTTTCAGATATCTGAACCTAGACATTATATCAATTCTCCACACAGCTGGGTATAGCAAGCACAAAACAGAACTCCTCCTTCCCCATGGCTGTCAAGCTTGCTCTTGGCCTGGAGTCACACCTTCAGGGTGGGAGAAACCTTCATGGCCCCTGATGCCACGCCCAAACTTGAGTGCTGCTTGGGCACAAATTCACACTGTGACCCTCAGCATGAGCCCCATGTCAAAGAAAGGCCTGTCAGGGCCTGGACCAAGAGCCCACATATGGGGCTTGCCAAGCCCCTATGCACCCAATCCTCACCACGGTTTGAATTTTCCAGTCGCCCCGCCCGTACCTGGAGCTCTGCTCTGGAATCCCTTTCTTGGAGAGACCCATGAGCCAGACAACACGACTCCACCCTTCCCACAAAATCACCCCAAACTCTTGGGAGCTGGGACAAATCCCCAAAGAGGGATACTCGTTCACAGTACCTGAGGCCACCGCTCCAATCCACGGCTATCCCGGACACAACATCCAGAGACAAAAGCCTGAAGGAACGCCTCCCACTCGCCCTTGTTTCAGAGGCCCAGGAGCTCCCTCTCGGGCTGTACATCCGGCCTGCCATACCCTAGGCGCCACTCATAAGCTGAGTTTGTGTATTCAGACTTCTGTGCCCACAGCCTGGACCCACACAACATCCAGGCTAGGGCCTCTGGTAGAAACAGCAAGAGATTGTGCCTGCCCTCTCCAAGGAAAGTGTGCCCAATCCATTGACCACAACCCTACAGGTTAGGGAAAAGCTCCAAGGTCCCTGAGGCCATCAATAGTATAGGCCACCCTGGACTAAGAGGGGCTCTCTGACACCAGCGGAGCAACTATCTCCACTTAGACTCTCAGACAGTGTCCCCAGAGACAGAAGGTTGAAATGGACAGGCCCCCAGGCCCTAATCTGAACCTTAGCTTTGGTTTCCATGTTTCCGTTCTCAGAGGACTGTTTTCGTAGACCAGCACATGGGGCTTTTCTGAGGCACCAAACCAAACCTCTCTCATCTCCACATGGGCAGCTTTCTTACTGGGATGTATCAAACACTTCAGGTAGGAGAGTTCCGCAGGGCCACTGAACAACCAGCACTTTACAAGGACTCCATGGACCCAAACGCACATTATGACGCATCCTCAGGAGAGGCCATTTCAACTCAGCCCCCTGGGTCGCGTGTTCCAGAGGCAGCAGATCAAACATATCTTGTCGCTAATAGCCAATGGGAATGCGAGGCATGCTGTACAGGGATCCATCCTTCGAACCCTGCTCTCCAGTCCTTCCATATGGTATGTCCTGGAGCCATGCAACAGGACTCGAATGTCCCACAGAAGGAAACCTTGTGGTTTGGGGCAACCTCCAAACTCAGCGTGGGAAAACTTCCTTGGCCTCATGAGGCCCCCACTTCATGAAGGTGCCATCATGGACACATACTCCAGCCTCAGCCAACGTCTGATCCTCAGCCTGACTTCAGATGCAGGAGATTTTGATTCAGCCTCTGCAGAGTGGGCCTGCTCTGCCCTTGGCTCCAATCCTCACACTAGCTTGTGTTTTCAGACTTCCGTCCTCACACTCCTGGCCCACAAACCCTCCCTACTGGGAATTCTGGGGCCACAATGAAGCACTGTGCCTGCCTCCCAGGAGAAAAACATTGTCTATGGCGCTGCCCAGAAACCCCAAATGAGGATCAAACTGCTTGGCCCTCGGCAACACCCCAATTGCATAGGCTACCTTAAACCGTGATGCTCTGTCGCAAATAGCCTGAGCCCAGACCTTCCAACAGACACAGACACAGCTGGCTGCACACCCAGCACATTGGACCCGCCACTGCCTTAGGCCACCATCCATTCCCAACCTGGGTTTTCAGTCATCGGAACCTAGACCTTATCTCCAATCCCTGCACAGGGGGGAACCTGATGCACAAGTCAGAACCCCTTCTTCCCCATGGCAAGAAACCTTGCTGCTGGCAGTGAGTCAAACCTTCAGTGTAGGAGAAAACGGCATGGCCCATGAGGCCACGCCCAAGCGTGAGGGCCGCCTTGGGCACAAACACACATTGTGACCCTCAGTGTGAGTACCTTATTCAAGTAACGCCTCTCAGTGACTGGACCAAGAGCTCGCATATGTGGCTTGCCATGCCCATAGGCACCCAGGACTAACTAGATGGTGTGTATTCCAGTTGAGGGAACCCACTGCTGTGCTCTAGAGTCCCTCTCCTGGGGGTTCCCCTGTGGCAGAAAACAGTACTCTTCATTCCCACAGAATGAACACAAACACTTGGGAGCTTGGACAATCCCACGAGAGGAAGGCTCTTCCTCGGCCTCTGAGACAACCCCTACCCTGACCGGACACTGTAAACGCAACACCCAGAGACAAAATCCTGAGTGACTGCCTCCCACTTGCCCTACTTTGATTTCCAGAAGATCTCCCCTCAAGGACTAGAGATCAGGCCTGCCATTACATTGGCCCCTAGCTGAGCCAAGTTTGCTTTTTCAGACATCTGTCCCCACAGCCCTGGCAAACACAGCCTCTAGGCTGGGTCCTCTGGAGCCATACCACAGGACCGTGCCTGCTCTCTCCTGGGAAACTGTGTCCATTCCTTTGGCCACACACCTCCAGAATATGAGAAACCTCAAGGCCTCCGAGGACATCCCACTACTGGGAGCCTCACTGGACTCACAGGGGCATTCGGACACAAGCTGAGCAGCTACATCCATGAATGCATGCACACAGATGTCAACAGAGATAGAAGGTTGAGCCGGACAGGCTTTTAGGCCGTAGTCTCAACTCTTGCTTTGGTTTCCAGGTGTCACTCCTCAGAGGCTTTGGTTCGAAGAACAGGGTATGAGGCTTTCCTGAGGCACGGAACAGAATTCCTCTCGTCTCCACATGGGAAGTTTCCTTGTTGGAGCCGTGTCAAACACCTCATGTTGGAGAATCCTGCAGAGTCCCTGAGCCACCTCCACATTCCAAGGTCTCCCAGGCCACCATGCCACAGTAGGACTCATCTTCAGGAGAGTCCATTTCAACTCTCCCCTCTGGGTAGCTCACCCAGGAGCCCGCAGATTGAGCCTGCCTTGTCCTGACTAAAGAGTGGGAATATGAGGTGGCGTTCCCAGGCATCCATGCTTAGACACCTGCTCTCGAGTCTTTCCATATGGGGCCTCTTGGAACCATCCAATAGGACTCGACTGTCGTGCAGAAGGTAACCTTCAGTTTTGGAGCAGTTCACAAATCCCATCGTAGGCAAAACTTTCTGGCCTCATGAAGCCCCCACACCCTTCAGGAAGAGGCCATGCTGGACAAGAACTCTAGCCTGAGGCACGTCTCATAGTTGACATGACCTCAGTGCAGGAGATTTCGATTCAGCCTCTGCAGAGTGGGCCTGCCGTGCCCTTGGTCCCAAACCTCACGCTAGCTTGTGTTTTCAGACTTCCTTCCTCACACTCCTGGCAAACAAGCCCTCCGGACTATTAACTCCAGAACCAAAACCCAGCCTAGTGTCTGACCAACGGAAGAAAAACGTTTCCCTGTGGGGCTCTCCAGAAAACCCAGATTAGGATCAACCTGCTCGGGCCTCGACGGTACCCGAACTGGATAGGCTGCTCTGGGCACTCATGCTCTGCCTGACACAGCCTGAAGCCAGATGTCCAGACAGACAAGGAGACAGCTGGCCGCACACCCAGCACTTCGGACACGCCATGGTCTTATGCCGTCACCTCATCCTAACCTTGGTTTTCAGATATCTGAACCTAGACATTATATCAATTCTCCACACAGCTGGGTATAGCAAGCACAAAACAGAACTCCTCCTTCCCCATGGCTGTCAAGCTTGCTCTTGGCCTGGAGTCACACCTTCAGGGTGGGAGAAACCTTCATGGCCCCTGATGCCACGCCCAAACTTGAGTGCTGCTTGGGCACAAATTCACACTGTGACCCTCAGCATGAGCCCCATGTCAAAGAAAGGCCTGTCAGGGCCTGGACCAAGAGCCCACATATGGGGCTTGCCAAGCCCCTATGCACCCAATCCTCACCACGGTTTGAATTTTCCAGTCGCCCCGCCCGTACCTGGAGCTCTGCTCTGGAATCCCTTTCTTGGAGAGACCCATGAGCCAGACAACACGACTCCACCCTTCCCACAAAATCACCCCAAACTCTTGGGAGCTGGGACAAATCCCCAGAGAGGGATACTCGTCCACAGTCCCTGAGGCCACCGCTCCAATCCACGGCTATCCCGGACACAACATCCAGAGACAAAAGCCTGAAGGAACGCCTCCCACTCGCCCTTGTTTCAGAGGCCCAGGAGCTCCCTCTCGGGCTGTACATCCGGCCTGCCATACCCGAGGCACCACTCATAAGCTGAGTTTGTGTATTCAGACTTCTGTGCCCACAGCCTGGACCCACACAACATCCAGGCTAGGGCCTCTGGAAGAAACAGCAAAAGATTGTGCCTGCCCTCTCCAAGGAAAGTGTGCCCAATCCATTGACCACAACCCTACAGGTTAGGGAAAAGCTCCAAGGTCCCTGAGGCCATCAATAGTATAGGCCACCCTGGACTAAGAGGGGCTCTCTGACACCAGCGGAGCAACTATCTCCACTTAGAATCTCAGACAGTGTCCCCAGAGACAGAAGGTTGAAATGGACAGGCCCCCAGGCCCTAATCTGAACCTTAGCTTTGGTTTCCATGTTTCCGTTCTCAGAGGACTGTTTTCGTAGACCAGCACATGGGGCTTTTCTGAGGCACCAAACCAAACCTCTCTCATCTCCACATGGGCAGCTTTCTAACTGGAATGTATCAAACACTTCAGGTAGGAGAGTTCCGCAGGGCCACTGAACAACCAGCACATTCCAAGGTCTCCATGGACCCAAACGCACATTATGACGCATCCTCAGGAGAGGCCATTTCAACTCAGCCCCCTGGGTCGCGTGTTCCAGAGGCAGCAGATCAAACATATCTTGTCGCTAATAGCCAATGGGAATGCGAGGCATGCTGTACAGGGATCCATCCTTCGAACCCTTCTCGGCAGTCCTTCCATATGGTATGTCCTGGA